>NW_009798272.1:326967-340067 GCF_000520075.1 Aphanomyces astaci | reverse complement strand
GTTGGAATATAATGGGGTATTTATATATATATACATACGGGCGATCGCAAATGCGTGACGGTGGCGCCATATTGAGTTAAACAGTCCCCGAAATGGTCGCCGAAATACCCTAGGTATGTCATGAGGTAAGGAAGACATAGGAGAAACGAAGGAATGAATGGCCTACCGGTGTTGATGACAAGGACGTCGTCGCCAACTTCGAGCAAGTTGGACGCGACCATGTCCCAACCCAATGTCCCGGACCCCGTCACCACGAGCGGCTGGCCATCTTGCGCGAGGAACACCTGCACACATGGTCAACGCATCGTTCGTTGGCATGCAATACCTTGCGCAAGTTCTCCAACGTGTTGCCAAACACGTCGATGAAGTACGGGTCGACGTGGGAAATGCCCTCGTGGGCAAACGCGTCCAACACATCCTTTTCAAAGGCGATGGGGCCAGGGTTCATGCACAGCGTCTTCTTCTCCGTCACAGTCATGATGTCTACACGCATGAGCTTCAGCTTGCTTCCACGGCGATCTACGGATCGGGACGAGCGTACCTTTGATCTCAATTTTGTGAAATGGATTTGTTTCGTCAAAGTGGGGTGGGGTTGGTACCTACCTGTATCATTACATACCTCGGATATATAATACGAATCGTTTACAGAGGTTTTGGTTGCTGTCAGCCCACTAGCTTTCCCGCGACCTACTGATACTCTCAAGAGCCTTTGCTCTCGAGACAAGGTACTTACCTGTAAGGGACACCTTGAAGCGGTGAAATCTGGCTCCTTGGGAGTACGTGCGCTAACCTTAGTGCTTATTCTGCTCCGACCGAAGTTCCTGCGTATAATGATATTGTGCATATTAATTATTAGAGGCTATGGGATTGCACAGGTTTCTGATTTTGCGATCTTGGAGTAGGTTGGCGTGAAGCATGCCTGCCCGTCACCTCGACGACGACATGTAGGTGCATTCCTTCTGACTAGCACTCACATGCCGTTAGAAAGGATGCCGTTCCTTTGATCAATGCATTTCCTCAAGACAAGCTGTCCTTGCTACTTCGTCGCATCCTGCACTCGTCCGACCCTCCAGTGCGTCCGTCCGTCCAACTTGAGAGTTTCGTGTGTGACAACCCCGACTGTAGGTATGCGTCTTCACCGCGCAAGAACAATCGCAGCTCATGGCCATGGGAAACATGTCTGCCTCCCAAGTGTCCACGTTCCTTGCAGGCGTCACGCGGATACTCACGACGGCAGGGTATCATGATTGGGACGATGCGCAATTCACAGGGGAAGTGACCAAGCTTGGACTTGTTGAGACCGCTGCATCTTCTCTGACGCTGGCGTGGTCCCAAGAACGATCTTCCTACCGAGCGGCGTTGCTACGTGCGAGCACCACGACACCCGGTCACTTGCCAAACGTGACCGAGTCGCACTGGCGCCTGCATGTAACCATCGCCGATTCGTCTTCCTCCGGACATGCCGTTCCCCATGCCCTGTTTCACCTCCAAACGACCAAAGACAGTCCATCTCCTTCCTCCGACATTCACATGGACATGAATCATGCAGAACTGTACGACTTTTTCATTCAACTGGACGCGATTCAAGCGCAAGTGGACGCGCTGGCCACGCCGCCGCCTTAGAAAGCGCCGCCGCCACCGCGCAAGCTGCCGATAGACGGTCGCTCGATCGTCTTTTTATAAATCAAATACGGTTCTCCCGTGGTCATGTCCTCCGTGGTGGAGCTGCGATGCACCAAGTGCGTCGTAATCGCTTGTGCTTGACGGGAGAAGGTCCATTCAATCACTCGCGCTCGTCGAGGTATCGCTTCATTTCCATATGCAGCACCTACATACAACAACAATACACCCAACGTAAGATTCTATCGCATTCGCCTGATATTGTTCAATAGTAGCTCTCTGGAGCAAAAATAATATAAGTAGGATTCAGTCGCATTCATCATGGCATTGCCTGATATTGTTCAATGGTATGTCTGTAGTAATAGTATATGTAATATATATATATACCTCATAGAAAATCAAATTCATTTATTTTTTGAAAATTTACAGGATTCAGTCGAGTGTTCATTGGTATCGCTGAACCAATCATGTAAATTTATACATATATATATATTATATATTATACATATATATTATATATATATTATACATTATATATTATACATATATACAATATACATATTATATATTATACATATATATATTATATTATACATATATATATATTATACATATTTATATATATTATACATATTTATATATATTATACATATATATATATTGGGCGACCGAATATGAATATGAAACAACACGAACGGGAACGTACCATAGCCGACGCCACCGCCATAACACAAATGCAAACCTTGTTTCGGAAAGCAAAAGTCGTTCAAGTGGTCGTGGCCTGCAAACGTCGCTTTCACATCGCCCACTACAAACCAAAAAAAACATGCGTGACTCTCTTAAATATAATATTCGTAATAAAGATATATATATCGAGTAAACCATTCTTCGTACTATATGGTAAATATATATTCTAGAATACGACATCTCCATACTATCATAGAAAACACACAAGTGGCGTACTCTGCAAGAGGGTATTGAACAGGTGGCTATTAGTGTGGGCATGCGACACTGGTTCGCCTTGGTGACCCTGTCTCAGTTGTTGCTTTGCACTCAGTTGTTGGTCAAACTCGGCGTATTCAGGGATCGGGTTGTGAATAAACATGAGCGCAGGCACTTGTTGGTGAGCTAGTTGCGCGGCAACGCCCTTGACGTACGTTTGCTGCTCATTTGTGAACTGTCCATCTTCCGAGTCTAGAAAGTACAGTCGAAGCAGGGCTTTCCCCTCGGGCCCCCACGGTCCAGCGTTGGGGGCTTCGATTTGAAGCACGTAGTTGCCGACTCTACTGCTGACCTGGTTCGGAGACCCGTACTCCGAGTACGACAGGGGCAAAGCGTTGATGCGCCGAAACATTTCACGTTTGGACATGGAATCCTGAGCAATTAGATGTGAAGTCGTTCAAGAAGGAGGAGATTCCTACTGACCCCTTGGTCGTGGTTGCCAAAGATCATGGCCCACGGGATGTTGCGTTCGATCACTTGTGTACTGAACGCGTATAGCGCTCGGTTTACTTGATACACAGACTAAGGCATACGTTTGTAAGTGACCTCAAAGTTGGGATTCACAGAGTCATGCAAAATACTAAGCGTGGGGAGAAAAACTACTACAATCATCAATAATGGAAAATAAAGCAGAAATATATTGTCGATTTGATACAAATTTAGGGAGGGAGGGGGTGCAATCGAATCGCGCCGACCATACCGATCCACAATCGATCTGATTGGTTGAATTTCATTGAGATGGTTTTGATTGGCTAATAATTTTGAGCTCATCTGAGGTAGCCAATCAAACCGATTTAAATTCCAACGAGAAACCACGCCACAACACAATGAAATATCACTCAAAAGCACAATATTGTCGATTTTCTTCAAATTTCCCAATTCGCCATGGTTCGTTTAACCGAGAGATAGATGATGAACGTAGAATGCATTTGCATGTTGGCAGACCTGGTGGAGTTCGACGGATTCGACTTGGTCGCCTGTAAACACGACAAAGTCGGGCTTTGTGTGGTCGAGTAAGGCCGCAATGAACGAGGTCATGTTAGATTCCGTGCATGGGAAGGCCTACATGTGCATGTCAATACGTATGGACGGACAGAGTGCCAAGGGTCGGACCGACGGCGGCGGGTTTCGGCATGGATGGTTGGGGTTGCCCGTGTAATGCATGTCTGGGATCTGCAGAATCTTGAACGAGAGGGAGGTGCTGGATGATGCTGGCTCGTCGACCACCCTGGCTACTAACGGAGGCTTGGCAGCCACGTCCAAGTCGAGGCCACCGTAATGGATGTGTCGGAACGATGATGCGAACAGGTACATGGCAGCGAAATACACGAAAGCCAGAGACAGACCCACAAGAATAAGGGATTGAAATGCCTTTCGCCATGAAATACGCCGCCTCAAGAGGAAGATCGAGTGCTGGAGCGAGTCCAACGACCACCGCCGCGGCGATGCTGAGCGCTTCATGGTGTCAGCCGGCAAATTGCTGAAAAAGGCAACATGATGATTCGAATGACCAATCGCATGGAAGGAGAATATTATTATACCAACATTTCGAACAATAAAATAAAGTCCGTCATTATAGACTTATACTTATTGAAAGGAATATTAAAAATATGGCATTTTAACAAGAATATTAATATAATATACTTTAAAGTAATACAGTAACGTTATCAAGATTTGTATCTTCATGACGTAACCGTCACGCAAGGAGTGAGGAAGGACATCGCAAGACGAAATGAAGAAGCAACTGACCAAACTCTTTAGCCGCAAGAAAACTGGCAGTGACGAACATGACTTGACCTTGACGTCGTCTCCACCGAGCAAGTCCCCCGCGACAGCAACTGCGACCGTAACGACGCCTGTATCGCCTCCGCCACCTCCTCCTGCCGTACGCACCTCAACCCTTCCACCACCATGCTCACAAAACGCACCACTGACTTCCACGTAGGCTCGGTATTCACGCATGACAGTACAGATGAAAGACATTGCGGCTGCGTGCAAACTCTTGTACGTAACATGTCCACCATGATTCACAGCATTCACACTTGCACAGTGTGTCTTCCATCAAGAAAGATAGCAGCAGCGGTAGTAGCAGTAGCAGCAGCGACGACATCGCCAAGTTGGTCTCGAGCATCAACGCATTGGCGTCCAAGATACAATCGAACATGGGTACACACTCATCCTCGTCGCACCCCTGGGGCACCACCACCTCTTGCACTCGTAGGCGACGCGTCGACGCGATGGGTGGAGCTATATTGCATAGGGGACTTGGGCGTGCCATTAAGCGACCAATCTACGCTGCCCGCACTCGTCGTCGAAACTCTCGATCGCATTCGGCTGCTGTACATTGTCGCACACATTCAATCCATGCTGCCCTCGCCCTCTATCAACCTGCCAGACGACATGGCGCTGCTTCATGCCGTTGAAACGCTAGGCACGTGTCTCGTGGGGATGCTCTCGAACGAGTCCATCTTGGATCGATATCGATGCGAAGTCCCCAACGTCATGCGGCTCGCGGTGGAAGTGTACGCTCCGAGAACAATGTGCATCTGCGATGTTGTGGGCACGGCCATCAACGCCATCGCAGCTTCGCCTGCGTTTAACGCTGGTCTAGTGTGGTACCTCCACGACGTCCAAGCTATATCAGTGGTCGTCCAGACGATGCAGCAGTTGGTTACCGCGACTCCCGCGACCCCCGCCACCGCCGCGGCCGCCATGAGTTGGTTCCAGGCGCTTCAAGCATCGTCCTCGTTAACATGCATGCCATCCCCTTCGTCTGGGGGAAAGAATGCAGCAGACGACGTACAGTTGGCTGTGAGCAAAGCGCTGGGTCTCCATAAACCAACGTTCATACCGCCACCTGCAGCCGCGACTCTGAAAAAATTCAACCACTCGGCCAGCGAAACCGATGGCGAAACGACATGGCCATCCCCAAACGAAGTCCGCCCGGCGACAGATCTCGCATCGACCGCCCCCTCCTCTCTGTCGTACTCGTTGCTCAGCCACGATCCATCGGTGGGCCACAAATGGCTCATCATGATGCTCCAGACCAGTTGCCGGTACTCGTTTGTGTTGGTGTCGGATTTCGACGTTGCTGGGGGGTATAACGTCGTGTGGGACTCGCTCATTGGTCGGGTTTCGTCATTCAACGATGTCACAGACGACAGCAGCAGCCCAGAAAGAACGTGGTTTTGTACTGAACTGGACTTTTTCAAGGCGCTGTTGCCCCTCGGAGAAGGCGGCGTCAAACCGGCGTCGCAGCTATCGATGGACTGGACGTTCGACGCATGTGGGGCATGGAACGACGCCGCCGTCATCTCCCTCAGAAACTTTATCGCAGAGCATGCCACAGACCCGACCAAGATGTCCATCTTGACGCCGTGTTTCAAGCTCGTGGAGCACATCATATGCTCTCGCGACGATCAGATCCACCGAGTGGAAGCGGCTACCCAATTGGTGGCGTCGCTCGTGACAAAATTCCCCGCCTTGGCGAGCCAAACTCATCAAGATCTCGTCCTTGCCTGTGTCCAGCACATGGCTGTGCACGGCCCTACACTAGAAGTGACACGTGGCATCTTGAGTTCGCTGTGTGGTATCTTTGTGGACGCTCAGGTACTATGTGTGTTGATACACTAATAGGATCCACATCGATATAATTTTTGCATGGTGGCCCATATCAGAGATAAAATAGGAGGTATCCCCGTGGATGTAAATAATATGTTTTTTCGTGTTTCGAATAGCGTAATCCATAGGACTATATCGTTGGAATAGAATTTGATATTTTGATCTTGTGGAGCGTAGGGGGGGGATGACGTGGCGATGGCCACAAAAGTGTGTAGATCGTTTACGAGCATGCTACATCAAGTTCCTTCGTCGGACCATCCGTTGCGCGACACGTTGCTGGACCTGGGACTGTTGGATCGAGGGGTGTACGTGGCCTTCCAACATGTTTTGGCTGCAAAAGCTGCCGAAAACAACCCCGAACATACAATCAGAGTAGGCGACGACATGCAGCAACAGTGCCGATACGTGCAAGCGTTGAGTGCGCTGACGTGCGTGGTGTTGCACAACCACGTCGCAGCATGTACGCAGTTCCGCCAGTGTCACATCCACGTGGCACTGTATGGCGTGATCAGTGCCTGGGTGGGGGACACGGCCACATTCCACAGCTTATTCAAGATCTTGGTCGAGCTAGCGGGGGTCACAAAATCCCCGTTGCTGGTGCAATGCATTGAAGATGACGTACGCATGATACTCGAGCTCATGGAGCGCTGCGGTGCCGCCCAAGGCGACCTACAAGCCCTTGGCACGCTCTTATCGTTGCTTAGCCACTACCTCCGCAACAACGTCACCGTGCAGCGTCTATGGCGGGATACCACGAGCGGCATGGAAGGGTTGCTGTCGACGTTGTCGGCGTTGCACGCGAGTGATATCAGTCTGTTAAAGTCGTGGTTTGCAATCGTGTCGCTGCTGTTGGACGACGCCCCCGACACGCGACAGTATGCGGTACATCATCGCATGTACCATAGGATTGCCGACACTGTCGTTATGGCGGGCTGGCTCACGTCGTCGCATGCGGCCCAAGTGCTGGCGTGTTTGATGGAGTTGGTGTTTCGGCCTGTTCAAGGCGTAGATCCGTCGAATGATGTCGTGTTGCACAATGCAGATGCGGGCGTCGTGAGCTTTCTCTTGTACCCACACCTAGATCAAGCTCAGCAAATGGACTTGCTGGCTCGATGGATGAGCAACTTGACAAAGTTGAGCAAACCCCACGGCGACACTGCCAAATTGGTAGCCGCGGGGGTGTTTACGTGGCTGCTGCCGTTGGTTGTGACAGCGTCCGAGCCGTTTTTACCGCTGCTTGCGATGCTCGCCACGACCGACATTCCCATGCCCCACCTGCGCGAGTACCTCCATGTGCTGCATGCCACCCCCGGGCGGGGCCTCCCGATTCTAGACGCGCTGTGCAACGCCAACGCAGTGTCGCATACCCACCTGACCAATCACTCGTACATCCACGTCACGAGCTGCGACAAGGTGTGGCCGCCCACATCTGGCTACTCGTTTGCGTGCTGGTTTCAGTTTCCAGATAACGTCAAAGGCAGAATCACCAGGCATACCGTGACCGTGCCCATGTGTGAAGGGCCAGTGACATTCGATCACGGGCTCGGCGCTACGTATGGGGTACTCGTGGGGTCTACATTGAGTTTATACAAGTCAAAAGCAGACGCTGTGAGTGGCGCCACGGAAGTAGCCGTGCTCGAAGTCAGCGAGTACGCCGCCGACATTGCCAACGAAGAAGAAGGTGAAGAAGGGCATGGCAGCTTTCGCATCTGTAGCAACGACGACTGGTTCAAAGTGGAGGTAGACGACGAGGCTGTGATGTGGAAGAACGCGCTGCAAGTATATGCCAAGCCATACGTGATGCTCGTGTCGATGTACTTTGGGCTCGACCAGCAGCAGCAGCAGTCCCAGCAGTGCTTTACTCGCATATACTTTGAACCAGCCACGACCTGTTTGCGGGTGGAAACTGCGCATAAACACATTCTATTCAAGAACGTTGACGTCGGATTGTTTGCCCAAGATGCTAGCTGGCACCATCTAGTGTTGACACACAAACGCGCAGTGATGGGCAGCTCCGTGGTCACGCTTTACATTGACGGCGCAGAGGCCGGCGCCAAGAAGCTGTCGTACCCGGCATCGCCCCCCATAGGCACCCCCCTGCGATGTTATCTCGGCAGCGATCCGCACCTGTTTGCGTCCACGAGCATCCGGCCGATTTGTCTGGGGCCGACGTGGCTCATGTCGGACGTGCTGCCTCCACTGGCGGCTACGTGCATGTTCACGTTGGGTCCCAACTATAAGCAGTCGTTTCCAGGGAACACGACGAGCCTTGGCGCTATATACGAGTGGACAGAGAGTGCCCTTACGGTATTTCTGCACTGGATCACATATCGCAAGGTAGAATTGGGCCGAGCTGCCAACCGGCTAAACCTGGCGAGCCTTGGGATGGCGACGCAAAGGAACGACTGCGACATGCTTGCGTCCTGGAACGACGGCGACATGTCTGCGATACGGCGGTTTCGGCACTTTCTCGACCGGCACTGCTCTTGTGAGGCGTTGGGCGTCGAGTGGCTGGCGCTGGTCGCGAGTTTCAAGTGGGCCGACACGGCCGTCATGTGGAGTCTGCACACGGACGTCCCAAACTCGTTAACGCACGTGCAATATGTGGACACGGAGCCGATTGTGCCGCTCCATTTGGCCAAACTGGTGCCTAGTTTAGGCGGATTGCGCTCGCTGCTCCTTCCACTGTTGGACCCATCGACGACCGATCTGCCTCGGTTTCTAAGCGTCTTGACAAGCTGCTTACAAACCAACGCCGCAACGCTAGCGTTGTTCCTCCAAGCTAAAGGCTACTCGTGGCTCACGGCGTTCCTTGTCGAGCACATGGTGGCGATGGATTTGCCGACTCTGACCGCTGTCGCGAAGCTTGCGATCGCGGGCACGCTAAGCACCGACAAGCACGTTTTTACTCGTGATACAGGAGCGATGATTTTTCCGGTGATCGTCGACACGCACGCTGTCGCAGATGTGCTGTTGAACGTGGCGTTTCGAAATGGCTTGTCTAGCCCATTGCAGCACCATCTTGTGACCTTTGTCGCAATGATCGTCCACCCCTCGAACCCAAACGCAGTGTTCAACGCCCGCCAGCTGCGACAGTGTCAGTTTGTCCAGTGGAGCCTGCACTTTATTGGCCACTTGTGTCGAGGGGTCGTACAAACGACAACAACGATGACGTTATCACCGACAGATGCGAGTCTCGTAGACGAGGTCGTCCACCTCTTGGCCATGTATTTGCAAGTCGAAGTGCATGTAGACGACATGCTTGAGTGCGTCGACGTGCTCCTGAGTTCGCTAAGTCACATGGACACATCCCACCACGGGCGGCTGTTGCGCCGAACGCTGCTGAGATTTTTATTGCACCATGTTCAAATGTCCCCCGTGATTGCCCGAACGTTGGTGGATTCAGTGTTTTATCGACTGCAGCAAGACAAGACCAAAACGGTGGTGTCCCCGACGCACACGGGGTCGATGGGTACTAGTACTACTAGTACTACTAGTTTGACAAGTCCGCAGTGGTGTACGCCGTCGACGTTTTCAGTCGACGGGTTGGAGCATGTGTTGTTAGAAATCATCTGCCGCTCCAACGTCGAATCCAACACGAGCCCCCTATCGTCGGACGCCGAGCTAGCCAGTCGCCTGCTGTTTTCGCTGGCCCAGCTCCAACCAGCGTTCGCCATGCATGTGCTAGTGAATTCGCAGCTGCACATTCGACTCAAACAAGTGCTGTCGTTGCACTCTGGGCATGTCACTACGTATATCCCTTTGTTGGCGTTTGTCGGGCTGATCCCGCTGTCCAATGTCCATGACAGCCCCCATCATGACGAGAATGAGACGGAGGACGAAGAAGGTGCTCTGAACCGATACTTCCCAGACAAGTACACACCCACAGCCATGGACAGGGACTGCATCGATGCAGTGTGGGACATCCTAGGGCACTTGTGGACGCGTAACCACCATCCGTCCGATACTGCTGCTACCATCCAAGTCTTCGCTTGGCTCAACCATCGCCTTCAAACCGACACGTTGTTCTTCCAAGCTGTGTGCCGATCCAGCTGTGCGTTCTTGTCTGTAGTCCTTCGATGTGGCCAAATCCTTTATCCAGCCCACGATTCGTGTCAAGTCCAACCCCCCGACGCACCAAGTGTAGACGTGTCATCTTGTCTGCGGACGTTTCTGCTCCGATCGCTTCTGGAGCGCGATGACTGGGCTGACAACGCCCTCTTCTGTCTACATACGTGGCCCCCCCACGCCCCCGCCCTCGAATGGCTCATACTCGTCCAGACGATTGTAATCACCGACGCCAAGATCCTAACTGGCAATGCCACGGTCGTGGCTATGAAGAACGTGTGCAGTTTGCTGCTTGGGCTTTTGAGGCGACTCGTATGTCGTCGACAGACTAAGCATGTCAAACGCGTGGATAAACATGTCAAGACTATGACGTGGCACGTTGAGCTCACACCAACCCTCGTCGCGTTCGTGTGCCGTGTGCTCGAAGGGTGTGGGGACAAGGCCATGTCGAGGTACAGTCATGAATACTCATCTACTGTAGTATCGATCTATATCCAGCATGTGTGCGGTTGCCATACTGTATCGATATTCAATTTCTTGTCCATTCACAGTATAAAATATATTTCTATATTATTGTGGATTCGAATTTCCAGACCTCGTCGAATCGCATCACACCATCGAATCGACGCTATTGGCTAATCCAATTTGGCGTAGATTTGATTGGATCTTACAGAATGGACTTAGTATATTCAGCCAATCCGAACTCCATCGTGATTCAATATTGATTAGATAAACCACCACGCGAATTTTGCAAGTTTATAGTGAATTCACAATATATATTTATATTTTTCTATTTTGGTGAAAGTACAACCAACTCGACAAGTGGGTCCAACATAGATGAGCTAGATTCACCGTTACATCCGTAAAACATACTAGTACACGATATATATATATATGTGGTGTGGACGGAATATGTAACTTTGTGGTTGACTGGAATGTACCAACATATTTCTTTATTATATATATATAATTATTTCGGTGGAGGTAACGTTACAACCAATTCGACAAGTGGGTCCAACATAAATGATCAAGATTCAACCTTACAAACGCACTAGTACCCGATATATATATATATATATATATATATATATATATCGTGTGGGGACTATATACCTGTCATAGTGGTTGATTTAACGATGCATACATATGTATATATGATGTCAGGACTGAATATCTGTTTTTTTGTGGCTAACTGGAATGTACTGGTGGTGGTAGCGTCCTGGGGGATGAACCAACACAGCACTTCTACAACGTGCTCGTGTTTTGCGGCCAATCGTTGGCTTTGCTCGCCTTGTATCCCATACAGCACTTGTCGTCGTGGCATTTGGATGTGCTGCGCGTGGTCGTGCCGTCGAAGCACTTGTTTTTACAGCAAACAAACGTGTCGAATGTGATGTTATATCATAGCCCGACCGTCACATCGTCCTCGTCGTCGTCGTCGTCCGCTGCCGACACGCCGTTTCGCGTGCACATGCGCCAGCTCAGTTTGCACGGCACCGCCGCCCCCCTCAAGGAGTTTGAACTTGGCCACGAATCGGACAAGTTGTTTGTCCAGTGTTTGGCCACGGCCTTATTTCGGTATATATTTTCTTTGATATCTCGTTCATGTATAAAAAATCTAAAAATATCATCACCATCCTGGGTACATGTAGTAGTACTAGTACTAGTAGCAGTTCTAACGACAAACTGGCTAGAATCTTGGTGGTGGACCCGGGCTGCTTTGAAGTGACACTGTTGTGGCAATACTTGTTACAGCAACGTGTTGGTTTGGTCAAGGACTTGCTGATTGTGGACATCAAGCAGCCGCCGCCGCCGCCGTCGTCGCTGCGCATGTCGTCGAGTGCCAAGAAGGAGTCGGCGGCGGCGCGCCTGGATGTGTTTCACCGTGGATTTGACCAAGTGCTCGGGATAGATTCGGTCCAGCATGCGCAGTACCCTGTCTTCTACGCGTGGATCCAAGCTCAAGCAGAGGTGTTGGAGGACCTGTTTGCGAGCCGGACGGACGCCATGTACGCCCACCTGGTGGACACGTTGGAGGGCACCGTGGCGCTGCGGCACCCCAAGCACAGCGACTGGTGTGTCCGTGTGGCGCCGACCGCCGACGTGCCGCCATCGTGTGCACATCCAAACCACGACGAGTGTAAAGAAGAAGTGACGGTGACGGTCGCGGCCGACAAGGCGGGGCTCCGCCTAGCGCAGTACGTTTCAAGTCAACGGGATGATATGAAGGAGGCCAACGCGATATGGGATCGAGACCAGGTCGCCACAAAGTACGAAAAAAACCCAATGAAAACATCTACTTGTATAATTATAGAGACGAGATACATACAAATGTTGCATGTATGTATGTAGGTACGCGCGGTCGTTGTGGCCACAACCAGAGGATATGCAAATCAACACAGGGCAGTCTGTGTACCAGCTCTCGTGGCCATCGACAGCGTTGGACGCGGCGGAAGGACCTGGCCGTAAGCGGGTACGACTCCAGTGGCACGAACGTGCTGCTTCTGCCGTCGGTCTCGAAGATCATCAACACACATCAGCATTATCATCGACGTCCGCCGTACCAAGTGCCAAGAAGCCGCCTTCTTTTCGAGTGTCGAGCGATGTCCAGCGGTGTTTGGAGTTTCACGATATCGTGGAAGTGTATCGTCAATGTCATTTCAAGCCCGATGCGTTGGCCGTAGCGCTGCCGTGCAAGTTTGCTCAAACACGAGAGCTCCTTCGAGGTAATTCTATATATATATATATGTATATATATTATATTATATATATATATATATATATACAAG
>NW_009798272.1:305505-326851 GCF_000520075.1 Aphanomyces astaci | reverse complement strand
GTGGGGGGGGGAATATTATATATATATATACATATATATATACAAGAAGACAGCTGACATTGTCCTACTCGTGTGTATTATCGTGTGTGTGGGGAATAGGAGTGCGGACGCCGTGGGCAGTTGCCGACACGATTTGCAGCGTCTACTTGCAGGAAGGCCAGTACCAACTCCTGGGCATCTCGGGGATTGTCGTGCTCGAAGTGAAGGCCGCGCTCGATCTAGCGGCAAAGCAATCGACTATTTATATGGATCAAGCTCAACGCAATGTGGTTGGAAGTGGAGAGGATGGTGGTTCTATCGACTCGAGTAAGAACGAAGCACAAGGGATGGCACTTGCCAACACTTTGTTTGACGTGGCCGACTTGGAAGCCATGCAAAAACGCGCGCTGATTCAATCGAATGCTAGCAAATTGCCCGATCAAGAAGGTATTGTATGTGTACACCCAATATATGGATTTCTTTTGTGCTGATACTTTGCCTATTGATTGATATTATTCATGGATCTAGTTGGTTTAGTATCACACTAATATAAATTGCACACTAATTCGATGTTATATTGGTCGACGAGTGGGTAATTTGATTGGCCACTTGATTCGTGTTGTGGTATTTGATTGGTCGATTTTTTTCGATTGACTGCCGATCCTACTTCAATGCCGAATCGGCTTACTTGACAATATATCTATTTCTTTCTTGACATCAAAACAGCAACCTAGATAGATCTCGATGTATTGTATTGGTTATTGTATCAAAAATATATATACCACTCACGTATTCGACGGATGGATTTGTTTGGCCTGTGACACGGTTCAACGTACATATGTGGTGCATGTTGCCATGCATTAGGTGTTAATTTTACATCAAACGATGTCTCGAACGCGTGAGTGTGATGGGGCGATTTCTTCAAATGGATATATATATATATATACATCCATTTGAAGGGGGGTTACAAAAAATAATATATTAATTTTTGTAGCAGACGGCCGCGACTCGGACGAGGATATGTCGGACGACGAAGACGACAGCAGCCATCGCGAATCCTTGGTGGACTTACGAACGAGCGACATGGAGCCTCTCTGCGACACGGTTCAGCCCACCTCGGACGTCCGCCAGTTCAGCGGCGCCTTATTGCGGCTCTTACATCGCAACGACCAGACTCCTCACCACGCGTGCAACGCCATGTCGGTGGCAGGCATGCAGAAAACAGTACGCTCTATTCCCGTCAGGGTTTGCTATCTATCTATATATATATATATATAATAGTGACTTTTTATTTTGAAGTACTTTTTCATAAATTATTATATTATTTAAAAAAATTGTATATATATTTATGCGCAACACAACCTTCGACGGAATTGTGTTAATCATTATATATATATATATATATATTGTCCATTCGAGTTGAGCATTTGGAGTGAGTGTGGGGTGCCGAATATCGTCCAAATCGACCCAGGACACTTTAATTCAAGTGGCCCATCCAACTTTTGCAATCATCAAAGTCGTGTGTGACTTTAAATAGTGTATGAATGACTTGACAATTTAATAGTGTATGAATGACAATTTTGTGTTTTACCCAATACTCAGGACAAAAATGGTCCAATCAATGGATATGGTATCCCGACAAAACAAATTCAAGTTTTGACTGAAAGCACAATATATATATTCATATATATATTTCGAAATCATGACGAAATTGCTATGTTCCGTAGAGTGGCGTGTGGCTCATGTGTGGCGAATCGCTGACGTTTGTCGAAGGGTATGTGGCCATCGACGACCAGCAACAGCCTGCCAAGGGGCTCGTGGACTTGCGAAGTGGCAGCGACAAGCCAGGAGGGGTCATATTAAAGCCAAATCCAGCGAATATATCGAGTCCGTTGGTATGGCGGCTCAAGTATCGTACGTCAATATTAATATATATCTTTCTTTTGTATATGTATATATATATAAATATATTTCTGTTGTATTTGTCATTGTATACAATTCGCAATCAAAACGAAAAATGATCGTGCTCTACTACTACAGTACTACTACCATAAAATACATGGTCGTGA
This sequence comes from Aphanomyces astaci, assembly GCF_000520075.1. Taxonomy (NCBI): domain Eukaryota; phylum Oomycota; class Saprolegniomycetes; order Saprolegniales; family Verrucalvaceae; genus Aphanomyces; species Aphanomyces astaci. The sequence goes on along the minus strand of NW_009798272.1, from coordinate 324,803 downwards.
AAATCATATTCTACTAACGTTTCGACTACTATTACAACATAGTGCATCGTAGTAGTCGCGATTCAGCCCATTCCATATATATATATAATATATATATATATTTGTAGACGATATCAAACAGTTTTACCGGATCAAGTTCCAACTGCGCCCGGTGGGGTTGGAACTGGTGGACAGGGGCGGGTGGACGTACTTTTGCACGTTCGAGTCATGTCGGTGTCGGGAAGACGTGTTCAAAGCGCTCTTCCAAATGCCCATCCACAACAGCATCTACTGGGCCCATGTGACACCGTTTCGATCCACCAAGCGGCTGCGACAGAGTTTAACGAAAAAGTGGCTGCGGGGAGCGCTGTCCAACTTTGAGTACCTCATCGAGTTGAATGCGCTGGCCGGACGTACCTTTAACGACGTGACGCAGTACCCCGTACGTTTGACTTCGAAGTACTAATAAATTCAAGCGCTTTGAAGTTGTTGTAAAACGATATATTGGAATTTCAAATGGATGCAAATATATATATATTATTTATATGGATATATATATATTATTTATTTGGATATATATATATATATATATATATTATTTATATGGATAGATATATATATTATTTATATGGATATATATATATATATTATTTATTTATATGGATATATATATATATATATCCAACGCGTTTCAAGTCTCTAGGGTGTAAAACGAGTTAATATGCACGTTTAATAAACCAATGAACCTTCCCAAGATGAAACAAGTATCATGACGACGAAAGAAAGAATAATAATTTGACTCTTGTTTTAAACGATGAAACAAGATGAATCATGAAATACATATATATAAATAGTTTGCGTTCTAATTACAATGTATGAGGTAGGTATTTCCGTGGGTGTTGGCCGATTACACATCAGAAACGCTAGACTTGACAAAAGACAGCACGTATCGTGACTTGAGTAAGCCGATGGGCGGACTCGGAGCTAAGCGCGCCGACCAGTTCAAGGACCGATATGCCGCCATGTCATCGGATGGGTTTGATGGGTCCCCAGCGTTCCATTATGGCACGCACTACTCGTGCTCGGCTTATGTGACATATTACCTCTTGCGACTTGAACCGTTCGCATCCATGGCCCAGGAATTGCAGGTATATATATATATATATGTAGGATTTTTGGTTGAATTATGTCGATTTGTTTGATGCAGGAGATCCTATCTACCTTGTACAGCTAACTTCTAACTCTTTTTCGTGACATGTGTAAGCTTTGAGACCAATGATTCGAGTTTTGATATTGGCATATAGATAAGTAGTAGAATTGTACTAGTAGTTAGTAGATCGGGTTCTTTATAGAAATGTTGTATCGTTAATGACTGTTAGTAATATCCAGCGGAGGACGCTTGCCTTCTTTATATATATGTATTTGACGATCAATCTTACAAATACTATAATATATATATATGTCTGATATATTATGGTGTAGGGTGGTGAATTTGACAAAGCGGACCGGTTGTTTCGAAGTATTGGCGCGTCGTGGACGTCGGCTTCGTCCGAGAACCTGCAGGTAGAAGCAACAATATATACATATATTGCTGTGGATACACACAATAATACACTATATATATATATATATATATATATATATATTGCTGTGGATATACACAATAATACACAATATAAATATATATATAGTATGTTTATTCGTATCCACAACACATTTTATTTCATTCGCTGTATATATATATAAGTAAAACGATGTTTATTTGTCATAGGACGTGCGGGAACTGATTCCAGAATTCTACTTTTTGCCCGAATTTCTCGTAAATGCCAACCATTTTGACTTGGGGACGACGCAGAACGGGGAGGTCGTCCAGGACGTCCACCTGCCACCGTGGGCGGCCAACGACCCGCGTGAGTTTATTCGGTTACATCGACGGGCATTAGAGTCCACCGTACGTTTCTATATGATTTCCTATGTGAACGCTATAGCATCGGTTTAAATCGCGTGGTTTTAACTTCATTTTATACGATAAAATCACGTGTTCTGTATATGGTAAAATCACGTGGTAGTACGTGTCGGAGAACTTGCATTCGTGGATCGACTTGGTCTTTGGGTACAAACAGCGAGGCCAAGAAGCCGTGGACGCGCTCAATGTGTTTATGCACATGACGTACGAGGGCACGGTACGGTATTCTCTCTCTCTTATAATCCGTGCAAAAAGAGCAGCGATAATGCTTTAGATACTGAAATATCAAAATGGTCGATATTACCACCTACTACTGTATCTATCTAGATTGACATTGACACCATCCAAGACCCCCTGCTTCGAGAAGCGACGATGGCCCAAATCGAAAACTTTGGGCAGACGCCGTCTAAGCTGTTCAACAGCCCCCATCCTGCCCGCAAAGTGCCCCAGTTGCAAGTCCACTCGTCGCTGTCGACACTTCTCACCCATGCTCAGGACCTCAGTATGAACGCGCAAAGCAGGTGCGGTCAACCCATAAAAATATTTCTGGTTGTCAAAGTTGATTGATCCATTTCTTCGAATATATATATATATCCAGACACACGACACGGGGCATGGCTGGGATGTGTGGGTTTTACATCGCCAGTACTAGTTGATGAGGTGGAATAATGGCGAAAATTGTGTATTTCTATATATACTACTATATATATATATATGTATGTAGGTGGTGTTCAGTCACAGTAGTAGTTAGTTGGTGTGGAATCGTATAAATGTATACTAGTGTATACTGTAGAAGTATATATAATCGTAGTTGGAGTGATGACGATTTGGATATAGATACATAAATTTATATATATATATATATATATATATGGATGTATGTCGAGGAGTAACGTTAGTCGTTGGTGTTGATTATGCCGAATTATATCAATATATGTTTGGTAGTTGGTGTAGTATATGTATGTATTGGTAGTTGGTGTTAAGTAATGGCGAATTGTATGTCTGTATATATATATATATGTATATGTTCGCCAAGCATTCTATGTATTTCGTCCAGAAATATATCGAATGCTTGGCATATATATTGGCATATATAGTTGATGTGGAGTAATCATGGGTAATTGAGTAGATTCATTATATATATATATCTATTTGGATATTTGTCACCCGTACATGTTGGAGTAATATGTGTATATTTTATGCATATATTAGCATCGAAGCGTATGTGAAGTGGCACACGCCCCTGGCCCCGCCGCTCGTGTCTATTGGGAAAGAATATGTGTACTTGAAGAAAGCGCACGCTGTCCAAGTGTTGGACGAGCCAGTGGGGGACGTCCAGGCCACAACCGACAACAAGGTACAGCCAACCTTGATATCTTATATCTCACAATGAAAAGACCACATATTTTTTCGGTGATTTTGATGAGCATTTTTGCAGTACGTCTGCCGAGGGGGTGCGGGTGTACTGGTACCGCCTCGGTTCAAGAAGGCGATCGATTGGGGTACTGGCTCGGTGGCGCTGCGCTCTGTGAAGCCCAAGGCGGCGCTGCTGGTGTGCGTCGAGAGTTGCCACTTGAGCGCCGTGACATGCGGCGCCGTGTCCGCTGACGGACTCACGTTTGTAAGTGGGGGCGACGACGCTGTGGTGAATATCCTCGAGTGTACAAAAGTGCACGGGGAGCGAGTGCTGACCCACAAAGGCAAACTCACGGGTACGCTCGTCGGAATAACACTCGGGAATAACGAGGATTTTGTCCACACATTGTGATAAATATATATATATATTGCACTGTGTAAATATATTGCATTATGTGTGGACATTATTAAATATATGCACTATATATATATATATTATTCGTGTTGAGTTTATGTATACATTATGCTTGGACGTGGCTTGTCACGGGTGAACTGATTGTCCTTGGTTGGAAATGTTCAAGGGGTTGTGCCTGTTTTTTTACGGAGGCAGATATTCGTCAATATTTGCAAATTTAGCGATATATCCCGAGACCATAACTTCTAAGATACTCTAATTAGGATTCTCAAAGCATTAAAATTGGATTTCTAGTGAAATTCTCTACACCAATTGTCAAGGCAATAACCTATTTTGACTGAGATACAATTGTTCAAAGCCCAACAAGTGAAACCTATCAATCATTTCCAATCGGAGGTAGTATATATCTATTGTCTATTTAAATGTTTAAACGTGTGTTGTCATGGGTTAAAGCGATTGTTGCTGGTTCTAAGAGCCAGTCCATCGAGGGGTTGTGGTTATCGTGTTGCAAAGAGGCAGATAGCATGGACGAGCTTTTCATGTTGGCATTATTACATATAAGGCATATACTTCCAGGTTGACATTTCAAAATTCGCATGTTCCAAGTTCCTGGCGACATTTGCATTTCATTGGCTGTAATTCTTCAATTTCTATCAATATCAATATCGAACATTTATGACATTTCATTGGCTTACAATTGCTTTAAGCGCTGATTATAAACCAATCTTTTGCGAATATTCATGCAATTCCCTTTCAAAGTATCATTCGTATTGCCAAATAATTCCATGTTGGCATCATTATATATTTATATATATAAATTGGGATTGACTTGTGGGTTATAAGTAGGCCATGAAGATGCTGTGACGTGTGTGGCCATCGATGCTGCGTTCAACGTGATTCTGAGCGGGTCGAAAGACGGATCTGCGATAGTGTGGGATCTCCGGATGCGGCGGTACCTGCGCGACCTCCGCGGGCACGACGCCCCCCTCCGCCAAGTCGGGGTGAACGCCGCCAACGGCAACCTCGTGACCATCACCACGTCGCAACTGCGGCTGTGGTCGATCAACGGCGACTTGCTGGCTGCCGCTGTCTTACCATCGCTTGGCCTTGCTCCTGTTGTACGATGATATACATTATATCCTTGCTTTTCGTCTATATATATATATATTATAGATTTGATCCAAATGGCATACGACTCGATTGTTGTTATGTTTCGAGTTCATTTATATATTCTCTTTCGCGTATATATATAAATATAGTTTTGGTCCAAATGGGATGAAAACCCGACTCGATTGTTGTTTACTGATAGTTTCGAGTTCATATATATATATATATAATTATTCAGACGATCTTGATGTGTGTAGACGGCGGCTCTTTGTACGACCTGTGACGTGTGGCAGAATGGAGTCGTGCTGGTCACGGGGCATGCCAACGGCACGATCGCATGCTGGGGAGTCAAGTACCCCACCGACGCCAAGGACGTTCGCGGCGGCGGCACTACCACGTCAAGCTTCGTCGTGTCCAAGCCGAGCGAGCGAGGAGGAATGGCTAAGAAAGTTGATGCCGTCGTGCCGTCATGTCAGCTGGTGGTGATGAAGTTGCTCGTGGAGCACCGCGCGTCCGTGACGGCGCTGGCTTTGACCGTGGATCAGCGCCAAGTCATCTCTGGGGACGCCGACGGATGGTGCATGCGATGGGTGGACGACAGTATGACGAATGGAGCAACTTAAACAATCATAAACGATACAGTTCTTTCGTCCTACTTGTCCTCGTTGTAATAGAATGTGACTTTGAAGATCTTGTCCGCGCGGGTTTCGTACATCACCATGAGTTCCACGGGCGGACTGTTCTCGGCCTTGAAGCACAGCTCGTGGTCCATGCACTTGTTGCCCATGGTCACGCGCGTCGGCACCGTCGCGTGAACCGCCGGGTTGTTGAACGTCGCGACGTAGTTGGCGCGAAACTTTGCAAGGCCCACGACGGCCGGCGTCATCGAAGGCATGCGGTACACCTCCACGTCGTCGCTATAACATGCGCAGAACGCGTCCAAGTCCTTGGCGTTGTACGCGCGGAGCTGTGCTTCCGCCAAGTCGGCTGCCGTCATGTGAAACGAGAGTTGTGGTCGGTCGGTCACCTTCACCAGCGCCATGGCTGATTGGCCAGCATATTTTCCATGCAAGGCTATGTACTACTACTAGTAATACTAGATGTACTTTTTGCAATAAAACACGTTAACTGTAAATTCAAACTGCAGTGTATAATTAGGAGTTCCTTAGATAAGACTCCGGCATACCAGATTGATAGGTTTCACTTTTTTGGGCTTTGAACAATTGTATCTCAGTCAAAATAGGTTATTGCCTTGACAATAGGTATACTTCCATGTAGAGAATTTCGCTAGAAATCCAATTTTAATGCTTAGAGAGTCCTAATTAGATTATATTAGAAGATCAATCAGAATGATGCTGAATTTTCACTGTGCTTCCATATAATTTCTATACACCTATATCTGATTTCTCCTGAACTTTTCTGGTTATAGAGGTTTACATGAAGATATGTGGTACAGGAAATATGTTAATACCTGTATAATATAAGAATAATTATACGTAACCGGTAAACCTATCAATCATTTCCAATCACATCTAATTTGGTCCCTTTATAATCCACGATGTGTGTTTTGCGTGTGATTTTGTAGGTATAACCCACTTGTAGAACTTTGTAAAACTGGACTTTATAACCAGACCTCCAATCGACGTGTTACTTCGGGTATTTTCGACGAATTTGGAGGCACTCCTGGCTATTTCTGATAATTCTGGATACAAATGCTTCGTATAGATAAAAGCCTTCAAATTTGGGCGAAACTTTGGCAGTATCTTTTCCCCAGTATCTTTTCCCCGAAATATAACCAGACCTCCCAAAACCGCGGTGGAGATGCTCTAATCTGGACTTCATCCTACCCCCCGTGGGCACGGATACATATTTCGAAGTATAACGTTATTCCCGGGGTTAAACGCATCACAGCGGTTGGCTATATCTAACCACTGAGATGCCTTAACCCCTAGCTGGCTGGTATGCGTTGCTAGTGTACTGTATCATTAGAAATCCCACCATTATACTTATTTGTGCAACAGATCCTCAGTTCAAGCGTCCTGATTGGCTGTTGTACGGAATATCAGAATTCCCCCAATAAAGGTGCTCTATGGTACCAGTAATAGTATTGGGTGTTTGCAAAGGAATTATTAGTCCCCTAATAAATTATTCAAAAAACGGGCTGAAGAGACAGTCCAGCGTGTGTCACTTTTATCCGGTGTGTTCCGGATAAATCGCCACTGCCCGTGTCACGCTGATTCATCCTGTTCGGCCACGCACTCTGCTGTTGCCGCCGCTGCCGCCGTGTCCAACCGTCCTCCAGGTACGATCCGATGGCCTTGGCATGGCGCATTGCAAGATGTATGTATCACATACGGATGTAATTACTCGTAGGAACGATCTTCATGTCTGTTGACAGGATGTTGTCGGGAGTGTTCGCAATGGGCAAGTTTCCTGGTGGCTTCACGTCCAATGCGAACGACGCGGACGGGTCTGGCAACCCCAGGCATCATTCAGGTCGATCGCCCATGAATCGAAGTGGCGGTGGTTCGTCTTCGTCGTCGGCAACGTTTTCGAACCGCGAAGTGGACGGGTTCCACGCGCAGGGCGAGGTGGCGATGCTGGACTTGTTGGAGTACGACGGCGCCGCGTCGTATCACAAGATCAGCGACAAGGACAAATGTGTCTTGTACGAATGCAGTAGTAGCAGCAGCACCACGACCACCGTCACAGAGGACACGTACTCGGTCAAGGGGGTGCACACCATTTGCACGCACATGTCCGAGGTCATGGAACTTCTCAGCGCCAAATCGCAGTACTTCTCGAGCGTATTAACCAAGCTCCTTGGTCCCATTCACGCAGATAACTCGCCGCTTTTCCCCGTGGACACCCATTCGATCGACGAACATGCACTGCTGATCGTATACCTGGCGCTCCAGTCGTCGTCCACTGCCGCCATGAACAACGACTTGGCCTCAGCCAGCCACTTTCGAACCAAGGCCACCGCGGCCGGGCACATCACCCGCGAGTACTGCTTTCTCCGGTACTGCGGGTACTTTACCAACAACAACGAAGCGGGGAGAATGGAGCGCGTACTGCCGTCAGAACCCCTTCGACCGCAGTCGCAAGCTGTGTCAGTGTGGGACTCGATTGCGAGCGCACAGAGTTGCACGCCCCACGGCCCCATCGGTCGGCTGATCAAAACGGGCTTCATCCTCGAACAGGCCAAGGCGCCAAATGCGGTCAAAGTCAACTTTATCATGTCCATGCATCCCCACAACTATGCCAACTCGCGCCAACGTACGTGTGAAAGCCAAACGTATGCGATTGATCAATTATATATAATCGGGGGTTATATATCGTGTGACTGGACCAAGAGTGGATTTGATTGGCCACGTGATGTACGTTGACGGTTTTGATTGGTTGATTTTCGATTGTCTTGCTATTTGGTTATTCTGCTCATTCGATTCGACAATATAAGGTGATTGGATTTATGTGGGCTGCTGCTTGTAGTGGCATCGGAGAAGCTGTTTCTGCAGCGCATGGTACGCACCATGTTGCTCAACGTGTCGGCAGCCGTGATGGAGCTCCGACTTCTCACAGATCACTTACTGCTCAAGACATCGTGGACAGACAGTCCCATGTGCACGATCTGCCTCAAGAACTTTTCGCTTCTCCGGCGTAAACACCACTGTCGACTCTGCGGCGATGCATTCTGCACCACTTGCTCACTCACGCGGGCGCGGCCAGACTTGGGCGACTCGGTCCGTGTGTGTCATGCTTGTGTGGAAGGCAACCCATCCAGTACGTCAATTCAAATAGCAGCAAAAGTCGAGGGTCCTTCCCTGGTTTTATACGATAGTCTATTGATGGTTCATTCGAGGGACTTTACCTGGTTTTATATGATAGTCTTATAGTTTAGGCACCTCACATTCGCCTTGTAGGTTTGGTGCGGTCGTCCGAGAAGTTGTTTTCGACCACGCAACCAAGCCACCTCTTTCGCCACGCGTCCATGCACGGGGACAAGGGTACTAGTAGTAGTACTACCTGTACTAGTACTTTCAAGGGTCGGGCGTTGTCGGCTGGTGGGAAGAAGTCGGCAGCGGCGACGACGACTGCTGGGTGGAGTTTGAGTGGCCGAGGTCGAAGCCCCAAAGAAACAGATCACCACCAGACCGTTCCTTCAGTGTACATGCAGCATGGGGGGGCCATGCACTCGGGCGAGGCGGCGAAACCACCACCGAAAAAGGCCCAGGATGCATCACAACATGAGCACCCGATGGAAGGAAGTGGGGGGGGGCGACGTTTGAACCCGTCAGACCAACCACGACGCAACTACCCGGCGATCCCTTCAAATCCCCTGGCCCACCACCAGTACGACCCGTTTCGCGACGGCCCACGATCGATTCCGTCCCAGCAAGTCCACCGGCGCCATCCAGACCATCGCCCTCTAGGGACCCGACACGTGGCAAGCCCCCGAAACCCCCCAAATACCTTGGACAACAACGATGACAATAACATGTATCCAGGGAATGCCAGTCCAACACGCCGCCGTGGAAATCAACCGACGACTAGCCATCAAGCGCAACCCCACAGTCCGCCACGTATGGTGCGCGAGGACAACGAAGACAACGAACGACTCCATGGACTTCATTCTTTTCGTCCCCCCACAGTATTGTACGATGGCTCGTCGTCCCATTTTCGTCCGCCGCAGACTCGAAGGGGGTTGGCAGATCCACCGCTGAACGACGACGACGAAGACCACCTGCAGTACAACGTCCCAGACCCGGTCGTGCTCGACCAGGACTCGCACCCGTCAGCGTTTGATTTTGATCTGCGACACCGTGACCACCATCACCACCCCCATATCCCTCCGAGTATGCGAACCACACCGCCCACTCCTTTGTACCCAGACCCACAGCCAGAACCCCCAGTGGACGACACGTCCCAATTCCTGTATCACAGCACGCCGTTCTCATACCCGTTGAACTTTTATAACGGCAACGCATGGCCAGACGCGCCGGTCACAGCATCCGAGGACGAGCGCATGGAGCGGGCGCGGGACCTGGACCTCCTCCGCCGCCGAGATGACATCCTCATGTACGTCCGGATTGCGGCCAAGACGCTCAAGTGCCCCGTGGCCACGCTGTGCATCGTGGGGGGCCAAGCCGGCCTGCTCATTGCCAAAGTCGGGGGGGTCACTACCGACACGATTCCCCGCCAAGTGATGCTCGAAAGCCACGCGATTCTATCGCCAGAGCCGACAGTCGTGCTCGACTGTCTCTCGGACCTCCGCTTTGCCACGAATCCCCTCGTGTGCGAAGGTGACATTGGCATCCGCTTCTATGTCGGCATGCCGCTGTGCACGTCGGATGGACTTGTTCTTGGCGTGCTCAGCCTCGTGGACACGCAGCCGCGGGACCGCGTCCGCATCGCGGAGCTCCAAAAGCTGCGCCAGGTCACCGACACCGTCATGCACAGGTTTGAGGACTTGTCCGTCGGGACGACGAAGACTCGATGGGACCAACAGGCCGCCTTCCAGCGCCAGTGCGAGATGGACCTCGAACTCGACTAAGCACCCACACCCCGAGAGCGAGTATATGTTGACATCCATTAACATGTTCATTTTGGCCCACATGACGAGAAACAACGGAGTTTGGAATCTGCAGTAGTAGTAGGTTGCGTGGTTCCATGCTAGTACTACTAGTACTGTGTAGTACTACTCGACAAAGATTAGAGAGGTGTGAATTCGGGGTTTTGACTTCAATTGTGTCGGGTATTTGGATTAACAGTGTAAATGAAGCTTCTACTGCCAAATTTGCCAATTTTGGGGAATTAATTGCTGAAGTCACCACGAAATCGAGCAAAACGGTATGATTGGATAAAAAGATGGAAGGTTGAGAACATATGATTGGCTAAAACGAATGAATACTTGCAAAACCTTCGAAATATGATATATACGGCGACTTCGTGAGGTCACATTATTTACAGTAAAACACATAATAGTAACGCTAACTTGTTATTACTGCATGCGGGCGTGGTCCAGCGAGTGAGATATTGAACTGACCCTTGTTGTGTTCGAATGTATAGATAGCTACGAAGTATACCAGTATATATTTGGAAATATATGTATACCTACTACGTACTAGTAGCTAGCTACTGAGCATGCAGCAGCTCGGCCGTGTATTCCAGCACGTCCGACATGGCTGGCCGGTCCGAAGGGTCTGGGTGCAGCATATCTTTGATGAATTCGCAAAAGTCGACGGAAAACTCCACGCCGCGGAATCGCACAACGTCCCCCTGACCTGTATTCAAAGACAAAATCCATCCCTTTACTACACTATAAATCAATAGATTGGTGGACGTACTCGGGGGAAACGTCACTTTGCCGTTGAGACAGGCCAGTCGCATGAATCCCTATATATGCATGCATTCGATATACATACATGTAGCAAATAAATATTTATCATAACTTTGGCACGTACTTCGCGAGCAGATTCAAACGGACTCGACCCAAATGCCATGCAGTACCTGCGACAACGTGTTACTGTATCACATACATACGCCAGGTACACGTACAAGAGACACCCGAGGGACCACACGTCCGACTGGCCATTGATCACATGACCTATCTCAGGCTCAAACAACTCGGGGGCGCGGTACGGCGCCGAGCATTTTCGGTTGGCGTCGTCTTGGACGTCCATCAACTATAGATTGTACTACTCAGTCATCCGTGCTAGACTCGGTGGTAATTATATATATATATTTTGTGTGTATATTCTAAACTGGAGCGACATGGAGAATGAACAATCGACACAACACCAAATAATATATATATATATATACAAGAATATAATCACCGGCAGAAGGATAGATATATGTAGCCAATTAGAAATTTTGCAGGAAACCCTCATCCACATTTAAATAGTGTGTGATTTCAATTAGTGTGAAACCAATCCCCACAGGACAAGACGTTTTTACATACAAAATATATCAGAACAATGAAGAATCGACGATAGATTTTTGGCGAATTATCAGCCCACAAAAGTCCAATTTGTTTGGGGTAAAACAATAATATAACACGATAAATACCGTGCGGCGGTCGACTATCTCCGTGACCAACGGCGCGCAACTGCCAAAGTCCATGAGAATTGAGTGGTCGCGGTGGTCCAGTAACACGTTGTGCGGCTTCAAATCGCGATGTGCAAATCCGGCGGCATGCAGCGCCGCCACGCCCGCCGCGATGCCTTGAAAGATGCGCAAACTTCGTCGCTCGTTGAACGGCCACACCTGGTCTGCGACATCGTTCGTAGCCCGCCAAATCGAATCCCACAACGTCCCGTGGTCGTAAAATGGCAGCAAAAACAGCACCTAACCGAGGAATTTGTCTAATCGATGAGTCCTCAGTCGAATGGTTCAATAGCATGGATGCAAAAGCACCGCCAAAGCCAATCATGATAGAAGTAGATTTTATTTTCAAAAGAATCGATTGATTGTAGTTCATTTATAGTAACTTTTACTTGTTTAATTATAAAATTCTGTTAATAAATAATATTCCTTTTAGATCTATTAAGTCTACCTTTTAATTGAAAAATGAAAGACTCTAATTCTACTACTAGTAGTATCCAACAGTGTCAAATCGATTCGAAATAGGAGTGGGTTGCTCAATCGATTGACCAGACTCACCAAATCGATCGACCAATCAAAACACAGATCAAGAAACAAGTAGCCAATCAAATCCACTCTTGGACAAATTCAACATCGGATTAGTGTGTGACTTCAATTAGTGTGACACTCACTGGACGAATTTTTACATACAATAAATAGTATGTACGATGGAATCGATCGATAATAGATTTGGCGAATCAGCACAAAAGTCCAAATTTTGGGTAAAAAAAAGACAATATCACGTTCTGTGGAATTTCAGCCAAACATCGTTTACTGTTTTAACCCCGTCTGTATGCATGGGACAAACCCATATATATATATGGGTTTGTCCAATGACGAGGGAGTATATATATATATACTCCCTCGTCGTCGTTACTGTTAACCCCGTCCGCATGCATGGGACAAACCCATATATATATATATGTATACTCCCTCGTCGTTGTCTTGTATAGTGTGTACAAGTAAGTTTAAAGGAGATGATCCAATGATTGCTACTTTTGACGATAGGACTCGTCCAAATCAAAGTGAAATACACCATATACTACCATCACATATCGAAAGAAGCAGTCATAAAACTCGACACGTGCTTGGCAATATTCAACAAACAACTTGTAGAGCACAAATATAAAAATCAGTGAAATCTGAACCTCATGCTTGGACGCCGACCGCGTTTCGCCATATTGGAGCATCCGCATGATATGGGGATGTTGGACGTTCTACAGCAACAAAAACACAGCGATGAGGTCGTGGTTGTCAAGGGCTGGTAACTGTTTGGGCTCCCCATTTCAACCTAGAAACACACACACACAGGACCTCCAACACTTGTCGCTCGATGGCGGCGTCGCGCTCGACTTGGGCGGACGTCACGACGATGCGCTTTAAGACGCACGTTTCATTGGTCGCGGTGGTCTTGACAAGGAACACGTGGCCATATGCTCCTTCGGCCAGCAGCCGCACGATGTGGACTTGGGTGGCGGAGATGGCGCCGGCTGTACCCACCGACACGACTTCGCCCTAATGTTATGAAGCATTTATCTCAATGACAAACCAGAGATGTAGTTGTCGGACCTTGGACATGGCGTTGCTGGCGCTGGAAATCGAGTTGCTGATGGATGTGAGCAACGACCCGCCCCACTTTTTGGCCTTCCGCGCGGTTTCATCGAGGTTGATTGTCTTGGCAAACTCGACCGCGTTGCGCTTCATGTCGTCCACGTGCAAGTTTTTGGCGAAATCCTTGGCCATGTCCGTCTGCTTTTTGAACTTTTCCTTGATCTCTGCCGCGGAAAGGCCGCCGCCGCCTCCGTCGCCGCGAGAGGAATTGCTCCCGCCGCTGCTGTCACGGGACGGATTGTCGCCAAAGGTCGCTTCCCAAGGAGCCTTGTCGGTGTTTGGACTAGTAGACGACAAGCGACATGACATGCAAAACGTGCTTCGATGGGTTGGAAAGACAGAATTACGTACTCTTTGGATGCGTTGCGCTGTGTGCCAGAGTGCGAACTGGATGAACTGGTGCGGGATGTTGATCGCGTTACCCCTGTAGACGCATTTGAGTGATGATGCGAACCACCCAAGATGGAGGAGAATGGTGTGTACACCTACCATTGGAAACCTCTACGTGGATGGCGTCGTCGTGTCGGACGCCTTTCTCATGGGGAGCGGGACCTTCCGACACGACAATCTTGGCGTGGATGCGCGAGCGGTTCACGACTGGGACCACCGAGTTGGGGTTGGTGTAAGATCCATAAACGCCGTTGTCGTGCTGGAAGCTAAAGTGGCAGTACTCGAAGGGGCATGCTGCTTGGACATCCTTAAGACGGATGGGATGAACTGCGTCGGAGACGCGGAAGGCATTTGGGTGCCGTTCGGAGCTACCCACTTCGCCCAACACGTCGTACAGCACCAGCATGTCACTTCGGTTTCTCCACGGCGATTTGATGGAATGTTGTGTTCCGGATACAAGTATCTCCGGATAACCAGATTTTCCAACATTACACTAATAAATGCGCTACAGTTTAGAAGAAAGGCCAGCAAAAACTCTGTCACCAACTAACGTTAGTTGTGTACTACTAGTACAGTTGATCGCACTGGTACAGTAGTGAATTAGCAAAGTTTGGCAAGCATGAGATTTCCCTGTGGATGTTTTGCGCCTCAGAAGCCATGCACTGTCATGGTGAGAATGCAAGCTACTCGAAATCTCTGCAGGGCTCGTGTGCATATCATCATATCAGCATTGCTTTGCCATCATATCTTCATACACCTATTAACACGCCTTTTCTATCAATCTGTAGTATTACAGTACTCCTACGTCAACATGAATTGTGTTAACATGAGGTCATTTTGTCTTTTGCCTCGTCCAAGCCATGTCCACGGAAGTGCCTTTTGCGGTTGCCCCCGCGACAGTTGCCGCGATCACTGTTGCGTTGGTGCTCGTTCTTCAAATCCCCGGGCTCCAGCGAGCCATCTCAACGGTATTCTTCTCCCCCTCTTGCTTTCAGCGACAACGTCGACCAACTTTGGTAACCACCAGCGCACGCAGCACTTTTGACAAATCTGCGGCTCCTCACGGCACCCTACTCGCCCTTTCCCTTCGAGAATCCATGTTTGCCGCAGGTGCCATGGTCAATGGAAGCTACACGCTCTCATTCAACATGATATTGCACCATGCCGAACACTGTCCCCCCCTGTCGATCGAAAACGTTCAAGCCGCCTTGTCGCAGCTGCAAACTCGCCACACGTTTCTCCGAACCAAACTTGTACCGTACGACAGTGTCGCCACACCGTTTGTCCTGCAGGTGGACCATGCTCTGCGTCTCCCCCTCATTGAACTGCCTTCGAATACCCCATTCGCAAAACTGTGGGCGGAAGGCCGTGGCACCCCCTTAAGGTGCGGCGAGCCTATGCTTCGTGTACTCTGGCAACCGCAATCCAACACCACGAACGTCGTGTTCCTAGTTCATCACGCCATCGCCGATGGTCGATCTCTCAGCTGCCTCGCACATGATTTCCTTATCGCCCTCACCACTATTGATATGAAAACCCTTCCCCCCTTGCCCCTCGTGTCCAGCTGTGACGATGTGGCCAAGCGTGCGGTTCGGTCGTATCCACTCCGAAGCCTCCAGTCATTCGCCCACACTGTCTTGTCTGGAATACGTGCACGTCATGCGTTTGCGTTTCCCATCGAGCCAGCAGCTAAAGCGTCCTTCATGATGTTGCGAGATAACAAACCCCTTGGTCTCACTACCCAATTCGACGCTGCTACCACGTCGCGCTTTGTGGCTAAGTGCAAAACCCACCATGTGAGCGTCACGGGTGCCCTCGGGGCGGCTCTCATCCACGCTATTGCCGACATGGCAACAGCATCGTCGACGAAAATCGCGCTGGGCACGGTGGCGGATGCTAGGACGTTGGGCGCGATGGGCCATCTACCTGTAGTCGCCCCCGAACATTTGGCATTGTTTGCAACGGCGCTGCCTATGTTTTCCCACACCGTTCAAGCCACGAGTGATGCAACCTCTTCCATTGAGTCGACGGAACCCCCATATTGGACAACTGCAAATGCCTACGGCCAACACTTGCACGAGTGCACGGTACGGCAAGACGGACTCGTCGTTGGCATTCTCATGGGGCTCAACATGAAATCCATGATGAAAGCACCGAAGCTCACGCTGGGGAGACCCACAATCATCCTATCCAACTCGGGGGTGCTTCCCAAGCTCCAAACGCAGTACGGCGATCATATCAAAGTATCGCACGCCCACGTGACCAGCAATCAACTCTACAGCTTCCCGAAAGTCAGCGCTTCCACGATGGGCGGCGTGCTCACACTCAACTTTGACGGGGTCGCGCCAATCATTAAACCCACGGACCTCGCCATGTTGCAATCAAGGACGACGTGGCACTTGAAAGCGATGATAGCCTAACTATGTATGTACTGTACTCCTCTAGTTACCTATAATCAAGTAACAAGGAATGCAATAATGCCTAGACACAATTCCTACCTGATGTTGGACAAAACTCCGCCCAGAAAACGATGCAGGAAAGGCGGCGCAAGGATGCTCCGCGAAATGCGCGATGCAGAGAAGTTGACTTACCTACACTACTACATTGAATTCAGGTGTATTGCTTGTAAACTAGCCGTTTTTAGATGTATACGAACATGATGTAAAAGTATTAGTGTTGATGCTATCCTACGCCGCATAATTATAGGTTAGCATCAACAGCCTCTCAACTGAAAACAATGGGCAATTGGCGGGGACTCAGGAGTGGCATGTCCTGGTTCACCTGGGCAAGCCAGAGGTCATATACAAGCTCATTGCCAATGTCATTTAGGTGCAGTCCGTCGTTGGCCACGTGGAGTCGCTTGGTCGTGTTCTGTCGGTTTTGGAACGCTGTCCAGAGGTCCACCACTGACACATTCAGAGCTGCACCCACTTCCACACACGACTTGGCATACACTTCCGTCAGAGCATTCCGTCGGGGATAAATGCACGTGGCATCGTCTACAGTAGGCGGCGTCACCAGCATGACGTGGCACGCTGGGAACACTTGTTGAATCAATCGGACCATTTCTCGCAGGTTGGACGCAAATTCATCGATGGGAACATGCTGGGCATCGGTGTCTACTGCAGCATCATTGGCGCCTAAGAAAATGGAAACCAAGGCCGGTGGTTTTCGCTCCCAGTCTTGGACCATGGCGGGGAAAAGAGGAAGCCAAGTGCGCGTTGTCCAGCCGGCGGAGCCACGGTTGACGACGTCGGCACGACGGACGTAAGCGTTGGCCAGCATAGATGCATAGCCCATCAACTGAGGATTCTCTCCATACTCTGTGATGGAATCTCCAAGCACGACAATCACAGGTGTTGAGCGACCCCGCGGCAATGGTGATGCAGACAACGAGAAAGCGGAGTTGAAGACAAATACGAGGACTAGTGACACCACAACAAGGCCAAAACCAATCGCAGAGTGTACAAGGAGTCTCGGGCACCGGCGGTGGTGGGAAGCTCTTGGTGGTGATACCTTGGCAGCAGTCACTTCATCCTGCGACGATGCCATCACAGTGTTGATTTTACCGAAATGTTTACAGAGATTGTACTCTCAAAGTGTGCTTTATCCGGACAGACTTGGTCGTCAAATTAACGTGATTATTCTACTCTGGTCCAAAATAGCTGTCATGTTTGCCTTCAAAATGATTGTGAATTCTCTATAAACTCGCCTGGTTTGTAAAATCAATATTGAATCACGCCGGAGTTCTGATTGGTTGAATATACTTGTCCTTTCTGCAAGAGCCAATCAAATCCACTCAAAAATGGATTAGCCAATAGCATCGATTCGTGATTCGATTCGGCGACGAGTTCGATCGACGGGGTCTGGAAATTCGTATCCGGTATATTTCGTCGGACCCACTACTGATTCACGCAATATGCCGAACATTCGATATATTTCGTTCTGACCCTACGTCGTTTCAGTATTTTTGGACAACTATCCGGTATATGTCACCCCACAACCGGTATATTTCTCACGTTGTGCAATGCTTCGTGAGGCGCTAACTTCCATGGCACCCAAGTCTCCAGCTAGACCTTAGAACGACTCGAGCTACAAGGTGTAAGGTTGTAGAGGATTCACATCGACTCATATCTATGGTTTAGATAAGTTCGAAACGCTTTCCATCTACCGGTTGTGGGGTGACATATGCCGAGTATTTGTCGAAATATACTGCAATGATGTAGGGTGAGTACAAAATCTATTGATTATTCGTCAAACATATCGCACACATGGCGTGAATCAGCTGTGTGTCGGACGAAATAATATAGTTACCGGAAGAAGCCTGAACTTACTGTTAAATGAAAAATGGTGCACTATTTATTAATACTAAGGCGAAGATCTCGTCGTTGATTATACTGTTAAGCAGCCCAAAGTGAAGAATCGAACTTGAAAAATAGCTTTCAAAATGGCAATGTATTCAATCACCCGCCAGAGAATCATATCGTAACTTTACACCTCCCCATCTCGTCCATCTAATACCCTTGAAGCACTACCAAGACTCTCTCGCTTCTATGATGCTATATTTACTAACGTTAGTAGTTATGATCAAACATGCTCAAAAGGCACTAAACATACGTGAACTATTTTGGACCAGAGTAGTACACCTTTTGTGGTTAATTCAGCTTTTTTTCACTAACGTTATATTTAGCTTAGCTTGCAGCACTATGAAGTAGTATTTCACCATGCCACCGATATATTTCGGCTTACGTTACCTCCATTTAATTTCGTGGCAACATCAAACTTTACTTTTTTTTATATTAGTTCACCAAGCGAACGGTATACTGTTGGATTATACTACCTCCAGCCGGATTTAAACCAGCCATAAGCGAAAAAGCTGTATATTTTCAACAATTTCTCAAATTTGGAAAATCCGAAAATATCAGTGTAATCAGTTTAATTCGACGAATCACAGTGGCTTGAATTCATAAAAATATGAGCAATTTTGTGTTGGGCAATATAATTTCAAAATATCATACTCAAATCAAGATAGAATTGTACGGATAAAACCAATTCTATCCGAAAAATCAGAATGATGATCAATATTGAGCGGCACTTCGTTTGTGATTCGCGCGGTTGCCATGAAAGACCTCACATCGGACCAGCGCCGCGCAGTGGTGGACCACCTCCTCTTGCGCGTTGTCCAAAAGCCATGCAAACTTCAACGCGGTGCCATCAAAGACGTGGCCCGCAACTTTGGCCGCAATCGCCACACGATCTCCGAGATTTGGAGGCGTGCAAACGTATCACTTGGCGGCGACCTACCCATGCGTGAAATCGTATGCGAGG
>NW_009798272.1:271112-304930 GCF_000520075.1 Aphanomyces astaci | reverse complement strand
TTATACCGCTATTTGTATTGAATTGTATAATTATTTAATATATTATGGGGGTCTCTCGTGTGGCGGGTTTATTTCCGACTTTTACAAAATTCGAAATGGCAGGTTTAAATCCGGCTGGAGGTAGTATCGCTGACTTGGTGAAAATTTAAAGTTTTAGGGTGCCACGAAAATAACCGAAATTGTGTAACGCTACTACTATATCGGTGGTCAGCGAAGCGAAATCTAGTGAAAACACAAACTGACATTAACCGCAAAAACGTGTATTATTACAGTACACTAACGTTACTACAAGTGGTCGTATGACTAAAATAGAAAATATTAATTTTCCAACTGGACAAGAACAATAAATACGCTAGATTTAGTCCACATCGGACACGGCCGCCTGCTGCCACGACACTGGCCTCGACTTTTTCTCGTCGCTGCTCTGGCCAGAATGCAGCGCGGCGGCTGTCGTCAAGTCTTCGAACCGCCGCATGAGCGTCCGAGCCGTTAACACGAGCGTGTGGAGGTCCAGCTGGCGAACCTTGGTCCGCGGACGGGTGTCCACGACGCTAAGCGCGCCGACGATGCATCCGTCGGACGTGATTAACGGCACTCCCACGTAGAAGCGGATGCCAATATCTCCTTGGCAGACGAGGGGGTTGGTCATGAAGCGCAGGTCATTGTGGCAGTCCAGCACGACCAACGGCTCGGTCGACATGAGGACATGCGACTCGAACAAAATGTGACGGGGGATCGAGTCAGCTGCGACGCCGACTTTGGCGATCAACAGGCCCTTGGACCCGCCCACAATTGTGAGTGCCCCGACGTGGCATTGCATGGTTTTGCACGCCATCTTGACGTACCTAATAAGCACATTAAAACAAAAAACCACTGTGTCACATGAAAGGACGGACGTGTGCGTTTCGGGGTGGGGTCGAAGCAAATCGAGGGTTTTGGTTTTTTGG
The DNA here is from genome assembly GCF_000520075.1 of Aphanomyces astaci. Classification (NCBI taxonomy): domain Eukaryota; phylum Oomycota; class Saprolegniomycetes; order Saprolegniales; family Verrucalvaceae; genus Aphanomyces; species Aphanomyces astaci. Next base: position 303,983 of record NW_009798272.1, on the reverse strand, counting down.
AGGCGCCACGCCTCGTGCGGGGTCGTGGGGGGATCTGGCCACGCATTTCCATCTTTAAACGTCAGCGGATACGAAAGCAGGGTGCTCTCTGTGACAACGTCGGGGGCTTTCTCGTCTTCGTTTTGAACCACGGATGGTTCCGGGATGGGCTCGTGGGCCGCCGCCGCCGCCTTCTTCCCTCGGGCAGACGACCGGTGGCGGTGTCGCGCGCTGTTCTTGACGGCCGACGCATCGACGAAATTGTCGAATTGGTCGGCGCGAAACTTGGGGGACTCGACCACCGACGGCGTGCCCGTCGGGGACCAAGGCGACGGGTGGGGGGGAGGGGTGCTGCTGCTGCTGCTGCTGTTGCCGTCGTAGCTCGTGGTTGAGCTTACAAACGGAGACCGGCCCCCGTGGTGCTGCTGGTACGGTTGAGAAGGTGTCTTGGATCCAGGGAGATGACGGGAACTCGAACTCCCCGACGGACCCCCTTGGAAGGGGGGAGGGGGGGCTGTGTTTAACCGAGACGCCCCCCGAAATTGGTACGGGCTTGGCAGGGGCGTATTGTCGCCATCGAACATCGTCGGGGAGGTGACAACGGGGCTTGACGTGGAGGGGGCGTGGGGTGCGGGCGGCCGTCCAATGCTGCTGGTGCCGGACGAGTGTCGCTTCAACGATGCCCTCCGCATGCCTAATGTTCTCAAGTGTTATATTATTGTCCATTCGATTCTCGAAATTGGGGGGCTCAATGTGTCGAATCAGCAGTAGTACTACCAAATCGGCCGACAATCCATCGATACCAATCAAACCCAAAACTCACGACTATGTATATAATCAAGTGGCCAATCCAATCATCATTCTCGTGGCGTCAACCACTCCACATTCGACTTTGAGGTGACTTATACTTTTCTGTACAAAACCAATCGATCGATGATGGATTTGATATAAATCCAATATATTTGGCTGAAAAGGCAACAACATATGGACGTGTTGGCTTACAGTGCAGATTGCGACCGTCTTGGCAGCCCACACACAGTCGTACGCGTCGGCTCCAGGTGGGGGTTGGCGTCGTAGTAGTAGTGGCAGCAGTTGGCTGGCCATTTCTACCTCCGCGGGGAAGCGTGGTAGCGCCGCCGCTTGGTTCTTGCGATTCGGACGGGGGTTGGCTGCCGAACGAGTCGTCGTCGTCGATCACACCCACGGAGCTGCTGCAGTGCGTGCACACGACGTCGCCGCAGTGCCGGCAATGATGTTTATACCGATAGAACGTGAACGCTTTCGAACACCGGACGCACCGCGGGCCGTCCCCCATAACTTCCTTGGGCAGCACCATAGGCGCATGCAGGCGCAGGTCCACCACCGCGGCGTGCATGCCGCGCAGGGTGGATGTGACAAGGTTCTGCATGGCAAAGTATGTGGACGCCGGCAGCGCAGGCCGCCCGTCGGCTGCAGTTTTCAGTGCCGTGGACGAGATAAACGACGCTTGCACCTACGCAAACGGTCGGTTACGTTGTCAAGACGACGTGTGAAACCAACTGGAACAATATGCGACAAGTGCCAACATCATCTCACATTTGGTCAAGGCCATCGTGTGACGACAATGTCCATCGAAAAACGGAGACTCAATATTTGAACAATATATATGAAAGTGTAGCTCGACCCATATGTGACACATATGATACGATCGACATAGTTATACAAGTATCACACACAATCCTGGCGATGTATGTACTTACGTGGTGGGGGCTAGCTCGTGACACGACAAACCCACATCGTCGCAGGGGCGTGTTGCGTTCGAGTGGGGTGCATTTTAGGTCAACGTCATCCCACACGCACACGCCGGCGTAATCGTCAGGAGCTACGAATCGGAGGATCGCATACTCGTGCTTGTCGCGAAGATGGGTGGTGGTCATCGTCGGGTTGATGCTACTCCAATGCGGTCGGACTTGAACAGTCTCCACCGACAACACTTGGTTCGGGGCTGCGTTGTCCTCGGCAGGCTGGTAGTACACACACGATGACACGGGCGTTCGGCCTTCAGACGACATCTTTCCTGCAATAGATCCACAGCAACATCAACGCAGGGCACTCTCATCTGGAAAATGGATCGATGGATGGAGGGATGAATACCAAAGAAATGGCTGTACATGCTGCGCACCCGCCGGGGATGCTTGACACTGAGCACTTGCATGACTTCGTCAAACGACGCGTACACGGCGGCCGTGCCTCGGATACTGCAAAAGCCATCCTCCGCCGTCTGGACCAGCTCCAGCGCCTTGTCCGCGGTCGAGTCCATCGGATGATGCTCGTCGGGCACAGTCCGCTGGACGCTGTGCCACTGTGTGGACGCATTCAGTCGGATCAGGTTTTCGGCAGCGCGACGGCCGTGCGCTCGCAGCGCCGCAAGTTCCGGTGCAAGCACCTGTGTACTCGGTCGTCGGTCCAAGTCGTCACCGACGGTCGGCGGCGGCTTGAGTCCATCCGTCGACAAAACAGCGGGTTTGTTGCCCGTGTGCAGTTTGGCGCCGACGAACGGCGAAAACGCGCTCGCCTGCTGGGACATTGTACCAACCGGAGAAAGTGTCAATGTGAGCAATGGAAAACGTGGTCGCCAAAACCGCGATGTAAACCGGGTGTTTCAAATTACTACTACAGTAGTAGGTGCTACTGTCTCGGCGATTTTCGAGTATTAACCCTAATAGTACTGTAAATTTGGCGTAAAAAAGGGTAAACTGCCGTTAAGGCCAGTCATGCCAGCCACGACAGGACGTGTGCACAGTCACGTACTTCTACTACGTACTATAAATATATATGTATGTGTGTGCTATTCGTATAACGTTAATTAATACTAGTACCTGTGATTAAGTTACGACGACGAAAGGTTGCAACGGGCGAGCGATCAATAATACTGTTATAGGTTTGCTCTTGATAGGTACAGTGTATCTCTACTATACCGGTTGGTGGGATAGGCATGTGCGTTGATATGCTACTGTATTAATAGTAAGTCCTCACTACTTTTTGCAATGCAGTCCACAAAAAAATACCTTTGTCAGCTAGTAGTACTGTAATTCGTGGGTCGAGCGTCGCCTACGAATCAGAGACAGGGGGGGGACTGTACGGTATGTGGCGCGCAAGAAGCCTTGGAATGTCGTCTAATGCAGCTGTTTTAACAGCAACCTCGTGACTACTGTAAAGGGGCAGGATGTTTGGATGATCGTTCTTCTCCATGGCGTTGCTTGAGCTTGGTAAGGTGCCACAGGCATTGCACACAATGGGAAATATGAGATACGCCGCTGAGATACATGTTTAAAAGACCCAGAATGAACCTGGTTGAAACCTTTACTAATGCAAAAGTACGTTTTTCACAATTCGTTTCACAGTCGACATCCAGAGAGGTGAGTACGTTAAAACAGGTTTAACCTATAATCCGAGTCACTCGAATTGTTTCAGCCAAGTGTCATGTCAACCCAACGACATTTGTGACATGTGTGGTCACGTCGCTGATGGGTACGGCTGACATTGTAGCGATTTTTAGACCAAACAATACAGTACAGTATGTGAAGTTGAGGCGGCGCATAACGTTACCGCCGTAGCTAACCTGGTGGCGATACACAAAAAGTACAGATGTTCCCTTCGCCACAGTGCCTACAGCCTACTTGTACATGTACTGTAGCCCCAATACGACCACCATCACACATTGATCAACCCCTAGTACCGTGTGTGAGAGGTTACTATGTAAGGTAGCTTCATTATCATATGTCGAAATTTGCTCGGTGTCAAGAAGGGGCACTTTGGCCGTTCTTACTGTATCGCAAAGAAAACACTTGTTTATGTTCCTATTAACTGAACCACACTCTCACTGTCAACATTGAGTCGTAAAATATGGTACTGTACTATTAATAGTAGTACTTACTGTACTGTAGCGTTAGATCTAAAACCGGTACACTAACTGGTTTGAACTTGTATAACGTTATGTAAAATACTATCCCACAGAGCTAGTTGTTTTCACAGAGTCTCGGCGGCAAAACTGTCGTCGGAAAACAGCTCTTCTCGAATGCCTGCGATGGACGTCATATTGCGCGCCGCCGCTTCTTTCCAGAGCCCATAATTCCTCTTGGTGGCCATGTGAATCGGTCGAAAGCAGTCTTGGAACACCACTTGCGACACTGTATCGAAGAACGGCAGCACGATAAACTCGAAAAACCCAATTTGGTTCTACATATATAGCACAATTACAGTGTCAAAATCCCACCACAGAAAACCGGCCACTCAAAATGATGTTACATGTCGTAGCGTTACGAACCTTGGCGCTGTTTTCAGCCCACCGATCCATGAACGGCGACACCTCGGTACACGCATCTCGTTCTGCGTCCCCCTGCAAGAAGAACTCCTCGACAATCAACGACGACCACTGCCCGTGCAGCTTGACTGACTTGGCCGAGTGCCCAATGTCTCCACATTTCACCACCACCTAAGCCCGTGAAATGAATGAAACCCGTAGAATATCATATTTTATATATCGTGTCACTTGCCCGCATGAGGATCATGGGGTCGTTGGCAATGTCGTGCTTTTCATCCGAGATGATCATCGACTTGAGGCTCCCGACCAGCTGCAGATGCATGCTCAGGTCGGTGGCGAGCACCATTTCAATGATCGCTTTGCGCATTTCCCGGTACGTCTTGTCCTTCATGCGGACCCAAATGTCGCAGTTCGGGTTGTCCTGCGTGAGGAGAAACGATTCCGCGAGGTGCATGTTTTCCAGGACAGACTTGTCGTGGTATTGCATGGCGAGGCGGTGCCGCGCCTTGATCATAAAGTTGTTGCTTTTGCCAGGGTGTTTGTAGTCATGGATCGCCGCGGCCACGAGCGCGGCAAAGAACTCGTTCACGGTCAGCAGCGTCCGTATGTACCCGTTGTGGAGTTGCGCGATGAGGTAATTGACTGAATTCATCACGTCCGCCGCGTGAAACACATTGTGCTATAAAAATAGTCAACTCGTCAGAACGAAATATTACGTAAGAATACACAAATAGACACGGGCGGACGTACATAAGGGTTGCCAATGTAGCCTTCGTCGATGCAGTACATAAAGTTCTTCATGGCCACTCGATCGACTTTGACATCGTCGTAAAAGTTGTAATGCTCAAACAAAGCCGTTCCCAGCACAAACAACGGGCGGCCGTCCGTGTCCAATGAAAACACGTCCGTGTTCCATCCTTCTCGCTGCACGGTGGAAATCACCGTCGACAGCATCACCGAGTCCAGCAGTGGCATGTGCTCGAGCGCTACGAACCCTTGGCCTAGCATGTGCATACTCGACTTGGATCGACTGTCGGTCGCATTACTTCCATGGAGGTGGTTGCTGCCCCCCATGCTTCCTGGCGCGGACGTGCCCATAGCGTTGGAGAGGCGGCTGCTCGTGGCGTTGTACTCTTTCTTGCCCAGCACGGAAATGGCCCAGTTCTTTGTGTCTTTGTCAACCTCTGAATCCGAGTTGGCCATTTGGGTGCTGATATCAGGCGTAAACAAGTTGGTGTCGAGCCGCGACAGCGCTGACACGATCGCCGCCATCCTGAACGCCTGTGCGTCGGTAAAGTTGCTCTCGTCCTGTACTGCCTTCAAGTCGGAGATGATTTTGTGCACGGGGCTCTGGAGATCGATGGGGTTTTGAAGGTAGTCTTGTTGCTTTTGCAGCTCCTGCTTGAGATTTTTGTTCTCTTCAGCGAACGCCTCGCGCTGTTTCTTGGCGGTTTCCGCTTCTTGCTCCTTTTCATGCATTTGGAGAAACTCCACGCGCAGCATGCGCTCCATGTCTCGGTTCTGCAGCAGCATGATGATCGAAAACAGCAACGGGAAGCAAAACACGAGGATCTTGTTCGTGTTGAAGTACTTGTTGGAGGTTGACGGGTACACGACCACAGTCAAGAGCGTGTATGCAAACGTTGTCACAACACTCACCTACACCACAACCAAACCATCCGTCAGTCATCACATCCAAAAAACCTCGACACACAAACAACGCATCAATATATATATGTATTCATGCTGCCGCCATCAACGTTGGCATGGCTGGGATGGAGAGTGTGTCTCTGTATGTATATACTACTACGAAGACAGCAGCAATGCTAATCGTCATCCGAGGTCATTATACTCGTCATAGTGTTACGTGATAACATCCTCATGAGCAGTGTCGATGTAGCACTCAAGGCCAAGCTCGCGACCGTGTATACGTATAATAGTTGGAAAACTCACACAAATAACATCGTTCGTATAGCGACGTAGATGGGGAAGGTCTTACCACAGCCGACTGCACCGACCCAATGCGCAAGAGCGGGATAAAAATGGACACGAGCACCATGCGGAGGAGGTTGATGTTCATGGTGGCAGCTGGCAGCAGTACTTCGCCCATGTAGTCGAAGAGGATGTCGCGCCCGGTGCCCGTGTACGTCGGGTACGGCCACAGGTCGTCGTCGTGGTTGATTGTAAACACGTCCGACTCGTTGAGGAAGTGCGTGTAGTTGAGCAGTTTGGTCACGTCGTCTTGGACGTACAGCTTCCACTCGTGCAGCATCGAGTACATGCCGCCGCCGATGATGGAGAACGTCCAGCACGTGACCACGACTGCGTAAATGTTGTGAAAATGGGGTCTGAACCGCTTCATGGTGGACAACCAAAGCATGAGTGGGATCGGAATCATGGCAGGAAACACATACAAAAAGTACGTTTTCGACTTGTCCCGAACCACGTCGTCGGGCGAGATGAGGTTGTACAGGTTGGGCGAGATCGTCATAAAGTACAGCAGCAGGAACACGCACACGATGCGAAACGACCGCGGCGACCACTCCTTGGCCGCTTTCTCCATGTACAATTGCTCGAGCTTGGGCTGGCCCACAAACCGAGCCGTGAGCGGGTGGTATCGAATCACACTTTCACCAGAACTGGCGTGGACTCTGAACCGCATCGTGTCCGCCATCGTTACCATCGTCGGTGAGATGCGCGTAAACCGGATGAACTTTGAGTCGGGCATACAGTACGTCGGCTGCCTGCTCCACCGCCAGGATGTGCCCCCACAGGTGATGAAGCTCCTGTTGCCGCCTCCACGGTGTCCCTTCGGACGTTCAAAGCAAGCACAACTGGGACATCTGTGAAACCCCTCGTCTAAAAATACAAGTACAGTACATATTTGAAACCGAATATGACTGTAGTAACTGTAAGTTCACCCTAGATGTGGTTGGTCCGCTTGAAATGCCCGCAGTGTTCGAGCCAATCAAACTTTATCGCGAATACATAAGTGATTCGGAACTGTCAATCGGACACTTTGTTTTTTTGATCGATTAATTTGATTGGACGAATACTAGTATACAAAACGCAGGTGATTGTCCTTGTTATCCGGATACCATGTGCGCTGTTAACCGTCTGCCTAAACATTATCCGGATGCCTGTGCTTTTGATGCAATTTGAAAATTCGAATTGATGCGGAAGGCGGACGGGGCGTTCGAGCTGGTGGGATGCACCAAGACACGCTTGGACCAAGCTGAGAGGGATCGAATGGATCTGAAGATGGAAGTTGCACACTTAAGGGTGAGTAAGGCTACATTGAACTCCTTGTACTATGCCATCTTGGTAGGAACGGTTGCTTCAACGGATGGGCGGCGATGCAACGGCGCAGGAGTTGGAGGAGGAGAGCTTTATCATGAAGAAGGAGCTGATGCAAATGGAGCAAAGTCTCGTCGAACATCAGGAGTTGCTGCTTGTCGCGAACACCAAGCACGAGAAGGCGTTGACAAATCTACAAAAGATGGATGCCGCGTGGAAGGCGAGTGTGGGTCGGATCCAGGCGCTGCAGTCGGAAGTCGAGTCACGGGACAAGCAGCTGGCCGAAGTGGACATGCTGAAGAAGATCCTTCGGGACCAAGAGTTTGCCATCCAGACATTGGACGGGGATAACAAACAGCTTCGGGGACTGGTGGCATCCAAGGACGCGACGGTCATGGAACTCCAAGGCACGATCGAACGCATGCAAGTGGAATTCGACCAAGTACACCGCCAACTCAATGCCAAAGCAGGAATGAGCAAGGATGCGCAGCGCGGGGCAGAAGGCGAGCTGCAGGTCATGGTCGAAAGGGCCGCGCGGTTACAAGGCGAAGTGAATGCCTTGCGCGAAGAAGTCACTAGCGTGAATGCACGGTCGGCTGAAGTGGAATCGACGTCGACTCAACTCAAGTCGAAGCTGTTGCATCTCACCGAAGAGCATGCCACGTTGCAGATTCACCTGGCGGGGAGCAAGGCCGAGAACGAGCGGCAAGCAGCCGACTCGTCGTTCCTCAAGGCTGAAATCTCCCGGCTGCAGGCAGAGCTCAACTCCAAGGACCATGAGCTACTACAGCACCAGCAGCTCAACTTGGACGTGGAATCGGCCATCAAGGACACGAAGAAGAAGATTCAGCTCGACGAACAAGTGCGCCAACTTCAAACTCGGCGCATGGAGCTTGATGTAGAGAAGAAATGCAGGGACCAAGCCCACGAGTACGACCTGCAGCTGCAGCGGCAAGGCGCGATCTTGGCCGACACAAAGGATCAACTGGACTCGGCACTGGCGCTGCATCGGCAGCTGGTCCATGTCCTGGGCATCGACGACCCCTCGAATCTCCACGACCAAGTGACCGCAGAACTCCACCAGAAAGCGACTTTGCAAGACACTGTCGACAAATTAAGGCACAAGCTAGCTGTGGCTGAGAAAGCGGTCAGCGACCACCACAAACTCCAGTACGCGTACACAGAGCTCGAGGAAAAACACTCCAAAACTCGACTCGCCATGGAGCGCATTGTGAACCGCAAGACAAAGTTGGGCGGGGCAGCGCCCGTCGTCGTCGTACCGACGCCATCACCAGCAATGCCGTCGCCGGTGGCCACTGGAACAGCCGCCGCTGCCGTGTCGTGTTTGCCGACAGTAACAACCACGACGCCACCAGTGCTGGAGAAGCCTGTATCAGGAACGGTGGGGGGGGGAGGGGGGGCGCCCCCCCTCAAAGACAGCACAGCCACCACGCCAACGAGCCATTTGCACTTGAAACCAGCCCCGTCGTTTACGCTCAAGCGCAAAGCGCCTTCGTTTTCAACGGGGGTTAAACCTGGCTTGGCCGAGCTCAGGTCAAGGGTGGCGGCCCAGCCTGTAGCCAAACACGTCGCTGTGAAATCGCGATACATGCAGCCACCCAAATATCTGTAGACACCGAGGAGTAAATATAGTATTAAACGATAATAATGTTACCAATAATGATCCCAAATGAAAACGACACCAACGCCGGCTACTATGAATTGGGCACCTCAATATTTCGTACTTCGTATATACTTTTTTTGTGGAGGGGGTTTACCAAATTACCTTATTTATTGACATGCTGTGGAGTTGCTCTAAATGCGAAATGCGGCGGAGTTGGACTTATATCAACCAGGGAAAATATCTCAACTAGGGAGAATATTCGATTCAAAACGAAGTAGGGGTTGCTTATACGGGCGTACAGTGTTGGGGAGAGGGCGATAACGTTATATCCAGAGCAATGCAAGTTTGAACTCGTAGAGGATATTGATAGTCAACCCCCCAAGCATTTGTAGGACGACCCACCAATGAACGGTACACTGGCAGCAGATGCCAAAAGAAGGAACAGCAAAGTGGTTTGCATCGAAGGAGGCCAATATACTTGGTAGAATTGGATAAACATTTTTGTTTTGAGAAAATACCGGTATCATAGGTCCAGTCCATTGGGTTTGGGGAGCATACACAATTAATATCTAAGGTGGTGTCATTGGACGAGCACGTAGTACATATTATTGATTTGGTACGAATAATAACGCCGACCAAACCACACAATTGGTCAGTCTGAAATTACTCTTCGCTGATTGGCTACACTATTTTTTCTTTTTATCTCGTGATTTCTATGGAATGGGGGGAAAGCCATGAAAAAAACTTCGCGGCAAGATTCGTGATCGGTTTTACGAATCGCGCAGAATTAGGACATTTGTATTGTCAAGTCGGTTCGTAATTGGAGCCGTCAGTAGAATCGAATAGATTTGGCAAATCGATTTGACAATGAACTAGCCAATCAAAATCCACTCTTAAACCCCTCCTTTTACAAAATTTCTGAATGGTTCAGCCAATCAAAACCCTTTCTAAAAGACCACTGTTGCAATTTGAACTCGATACGAACGCGTGCTACCGGTACAGTACTGTACCTGTGATCGCTCCAAGTAGGACATCAAGTAACGTTAGGGCATTGATGTGCCTCTTAGACTCGATGCATCTATTCGTGCACCATAGATGTGTTCTCGCGCACCAATTCATACGCCGCTTGCCATGGGGTCGTGTGAGGTTGTGCAATCCTGTCATGGTTGATTGGATATCGAGAAGCAAAGGTCTCGGGTATACGCTGAGACTCGTATAAGAAGCGCTAAGCCTTCCAACTGTGATGTACGCCTCGCTACAACTACTCTATCCTCAACTGGTTCCCAGCACGACGTGAGTACTGGACAGTCTTGTCTTGCAGGCCTCATCCCGTGAAGTCATGAAAGGCAAGGCCGTCAAGTATTGTGAATTCGCTATAAAAACTTCCAAAATTCTCGTGGTTTGTCTTATCAATATTGAATCTCGCTGGAGTTCTGATTGTCCAATCAAATCCACTCAAAATTGGATTAGCCAATAGCGTCGATTCATGATTCGATTTGGCGGCGAGATTCGATTCGACGCCGCTTCAGCACCTAACGTTATGAAAATGTCAGTGAAATCTGATCAAAACCGGCAAATCTCCAAGCGGACTATTTAGGCATGCGCATTGGTACCGGTAATACTGTAACCCAAAACAAGACTTATTTTTGATTGGACAGAATCCTTTAACGCATGGTGATTGGGTATCTCTGTCTAATCTAACAGTGCATGCCCAACTGGAACCATAATAATGTTCGTCATTGACCAATATGTTACAGGTCCAACCGGAGAAATCATAGATAATGAAGCGAGGGAAACACGGCAGTAACTATTTGTAGGGGACAATGGGGGATGATACACGACCGATGCAAACTGTAGTATAAATACGAAAAATTCCATAAATACGAACGGTGAAACGCCTGGTAAACACGTAATCATATGAGCTTAATTTAGCATCTCTCGCATTTGCAAGTGGCCTTGATTAAAAAAAGTTATGGAGAAAAAACACACGTCTCTCCTCCTACTGAAAAGCTCTTGATGGTCAAATGTCACCAGTAATGTTACTTTATGCAACCCAGCCGGAACACGATCCAAAGTCAGGACCAGCGTCCGGGAATGTCTTGGGTTCGGCCAGGCACCCATTGGACGCGTCATTGCGGACGAATCTGGTGAAGGATATGATACCAGTAAACTCACGTGCTTAATTGTCTGGTAAAATTTCAAAAATAATATTCCATTTTCTCGCAAAATGGGATTAACCATAATGCCATTTTCAAAATTGAGGTAAAAGGTCTATTTTGTAATATGGCGTTTTGAACCTCTTCAACGAGTAAATCCCACGTAGAATTACTGGATTTGGGTTAATACTCTTCGAACTAGACATGTTTCAATATTGATCAGATTTGTTGAATTCGGCCCCAAAATGGGGTTTTGGGGATGAATATTTCCGGTTACCAGACGCACCCTATCTGTTCTTCAATGTGTCACGTTTGGCAGTCAATTTGAAACCAATGAAAAGATTTACTTACAATTCCTTGTTGGCGAATAATCAAATGATTATTATTTTACCCTAACGTTAACAAACCATCGTGTCAAAAACTTTCAACTTGCATTAAGAATGGCGTTTACGTTTGGAAGATGATTTATACTAGTAGTAAACAACACTTTCAGAATAGATCTCTAGTTTTGTTTATTTAACGTTACCTCATTCATCTAAAACTGGCTGAGAACCTTCCCCACTGTCCCCTACAATACTGTAGTACAACACATGCACGGGTAACTACTATGGTAGTACTTCGAAGTACTAACTACTACTTATTTAGGAGCTGTCTGCCGCTGCAGCATTTACAGGAACGGTCCGAACGAATGACGGCGACGGCACTTTCGTGCAAAAGTTGATCCAAAGGCGTTTGCGAACTTGCATGGTGAAGCTGTCTTGACGACGCCAGGGTCCATTGAAGCATCGAGCGTACTGCCACCCATTGTCGTCGCCGAGACGGACGTCGTATACCCATCCGACGCGCGACACAAACCCCGTGGGGGTGGCAGCGGTGGTGTCGGACATGTGGAAGCCGCCAATGGGGAGCTGGTTGTCGGTGGATGTCCAAGGATATGGGTCCATGGGGGGCAAACGCAAGAAATCTTTCGACCATTCGCGCCGGACGATGGAATATCGTTGGTGTTCCCACGCCTCGAGCTGGATCGTGTCGTCCTTGACGGACTGTGTGATGATATCGAACGCAAGCTCAACTTGGGGGCAAGGGGTGCTGGATGGAGTCGCTCGGCGGCGGCGTCGGCTGCTCGACGTGGTGATGGGAAACAGGCGCGAGACGTGGTTGTGGATGCCAGTGGGTAGGTCCCCCAAGTGGATATGTACTTCGCCGACCAACTCGTCAGGGAGAATGTCGTTGTGGTCGAACACTGATACATGCAGGATACACCGCTCGCGCTCCGTCTCGAGCATGGTCACAACGTACATCTCGGCATTCCATGTCGGGTTGACCGTGAACGGCACGACCTTGCTCACGTGCGGCCGCGGTGTCTTGTGGACGCCATGAATCTCCATCACAACGTACGGGTCACACGAGTTTGAGCCCAGTAGCCCCGTGTCTGACGGAATGTCTAGAAGTCGCTTCAGATGGACCCGCACCTGCTGCTGTCGGTCCATCCTCGTAATGGCCTTCGAGGATCGCAATCGAATCACATGTAACCGACAAACCTCTTAAATTCGATACAATCAATCTCAGTTTGATGCAAAATGCGAAACGTTACAAGGATTTATGGTGGATTCGGTACAAATTTAATCTCGCCGCCGAATCGACCGAATCGACGCTATTGGCTAATCCAATTTTTGAGTGGATTTGATTGGCTCTTACACAAAGGACAAGTATATTCAACCAATCAGAACTCCACCGTGATTCAATATTGATTAGACAAACCACGCGAATTTTGGAAATATACTACGTAGTATATTGTGCTTTCGAGTGAAATTTCGTGTTGTGGCGTGGTTTCTCGTTGGAATTTAAATCGATTTGATTGGCTACATCAGATGAGCTCAAAATTATTAGCCAATCAAAACCTTCTAAATGAAATTCAACCAATCATATCGATTGTGGATCGATTTGGTCGGCGCGATTCGATTGCACCCCTCCCCAAATTTGTATCAAATCGACAATATATATATATATATATATATATTGTTTGATTGGATAAAAACCGATGGTTTCGGAAATCCGATTGGCTCAAGTTACATCGTCCACGAGAACCTGTTAAGAATCCATTTTTCCCATGATAATTTATACTATCAATAGTACTCCACTTCAAACTACAGCCGAGTTGTAACTGTTGTCGCCTGCTGCGTGTTGTTGCAATAGTATGGGCGGCACAAACACTTCTCCACTTCCTTCTTCGTCGCTCCATGCATCTTCATCTTGCGCGGCGGCGCCGTCGGACATTGTGCCATCACCATCGGCCCTCTCTCCGTCTCTGCCAGCAGCACATGTCCGATCCACCTGGACACTCGGGGGACTCCACAGCATAATTAGTCCATCTTCCCCACCCGTAATCAGCTCCTATCATGGCCTCCGAATGAACAACCTCATACATATCTTGCATGGTGTACCCTAGTCGTAGGTCGGTATATACAGCTCGTGACTCGACTGTAGTGTGCCGTGAGCTTGGTGCACGGGTCTGACCCGTGCAACAGCTGTGACACCACCGCGCCGTTGGTTCCGAATGGATGGTACACCTAAATACCTACCAATCAGGCCAACCCCAACTACTATAGTAGTCGTCCTAGTAATACTAGACTGTACCACGGTCGAGTCGCTGCCGCCTTCTTGCGCGAGCCCGACAGTCACAGGGCGAGGTCCGTTGCATGTAATCACGCCATAGTTGTGAAACTACTTGCAATGTTAGGGCAAAGTCGGCAAAATGTTCAAGCTCGTACGAACCAAATGGACGCCTGACGTGGCATGCCACAGCCGCATGCAGTTATCTCGGCCAGAACTGACAATAAATCGACCATCTGGAGTGAACCGAAGCGACTGAACCGCCGACGTATGGGCTTGTGCATTCGAGAAATGGACACTTCTACTGCTGCGGCGATCGTCCTCGTGTCGGCGAGGTCGTTTAGACACCGGCCCCTAATTCATCACGTGCAAAGTGCCACTTGGACGATCCATCTGGCCACTTGTACGATCTCGAGGTACGTCGTACCGTAGCCTCTTGGCGGGGAATACTACTATCGGGTAGCCCATCTTGATTGAGTACCATCAAGCACGCAGACGCCCCCGACCGTCGAATATCTAGACACACAAGATTGTGAAAATTCGCTCTAAAGTTACAACCCATTCGCGTGGTTTATCGAATCATACTGGCGTTCGTTCTGATTGGTTGATTATACTTGTCTTTATGTAAGAGCCAATCAAATCCACTCAAAATGGGATTAGCCAATAGCGTGATGATGTCTACAAATGTGTACCGAATCCACGATAGAAATGATCGAAATGCAAGTTGGACACGACGACCTGAACAAATGTACGATCCGTAGCAACGAATCAGCGACCTTTGATGCAACTTTGTAACGAGCGAGAGTATGTACATGTCTTGTACGTACCCCAGAGACGGATGGTGCCGTCGGCAGCACCGGTGGCCAAGTGGAATTCATCAGTCCGAGACCAAGCGACACATCGAACGGCGGCGCGATGGCCGAGGAGGCGGTGGGTGCTGGCGCCAATAACCACGTCGCAGAGACGGACGTCGGCGTGGTCAGTGCCGACAGCAAGCAAGGACGTCCCGCACGGAGAAAACGACGCAGCATGCACCACGTCGTGTAGACAGAACGCACTCGCGACTTCCATTTCGTTGGCATCCCAAAGCTTCACGGTCTTGTCTTGGGACCCCGTGACGAACATGCCGTTGTCGACTGGGTACCATTGTACGGCAGTGATACCGCCCGCGTGTCCAGGGAGGTTCTAACGAGGTGCGCGCTGAGCTGGGCTTGCGAGGGTGTAGGATCAGTACCTGGGTGTAAGCGGCGTCAAACGTTCGCACGTCGCGAGGGCGCTTCAAAGGCTTAACCATGCACATGGGCTTGATCGAACTGGAATCCTCAGGAAGGGGAACTGTGTCGAAGACTGACACGTCGAATATGTATAGGGCACCGGTCCCGGCCCCCACGA
The DNA here is from genome assembly GCF_000520075.1 of Aphanomyces astaci. Classification (NCBI taxonomy): domain Eukaryota; phylum Oomycota; class Saprolegniomycetes; order Saprolegniales; family Verrucalvaceae; genus Aphanomyces; species Aphanomyces astaci. Next base: position 288,619 of record NW_009798272.1, on the reverse strand, counting down.
GCAGGAACTGATGCTCCACCGGGTCCAAGTCCATGTGCCACACGTTCATGCCTTGTCTGTGGATCACCTTCTTCTGGTTGACACCCAATTGCCGAGACCCTTCGGCGTAGATGTCTTCAACGTACTCACGAGGCGGCACTTCCCCGAGGGACCGCCGGAGGACGTACGCATACGCGCTCGATCGCCCAACTTTTGCCATGCTTTGAATTGTATTTATCCGGATAATAAGAATCAGAGTACCCGACCCTTATCCGTACAAGTGTTTTCTCGTACACTTCAACAAAATCTACCTCTGAAACTGTTTGACCCCTCAAAACACGGCTTCTTCAGATTCTGAACACTAAGTTATTTCGATATATCGGCAAATTTTACGATAATTCATGTTTACATGTACCCTCAGCCTCGATGTTTAAGATCCTCACAAAAGTGTACTCACTGTCACGTCCTAAAATGTGCCGAGTTACTCATCGTTTGAGGACGCACGTTATGCCGGCATGGTCAAATTGAGTGGAATTATGTCAAACGGAATCTGCAAGCGATCCGTAAATCGTTTGCACACGATTTGACAGTGTCGCAAGTTATACGAATACATCGGCGACACCGTCAAATTGGGCAATGTAGTTGACCAAACTCTTGGGTATAAATATGTAATTCAATTTACATGTTAGTATTGTGGATTCGGTACAGATTTCCATAACGTTACCCCATCGAATCGAATCGAATCACGAATCGACGCTATGGGCGAATCCAATTTTGAGTGGATTTGATTGATTGGCTCTTACAGAAAACACAAGTACATTCAGCCAATCAGAACTCCAGCGTGATTCCATATTGATTAGACAAACCGCGCGAATTTTAAAAGATTATAGCGAATTCACAATAACGTGATCGACCATTGATCGGCCAAATGACCATCGATCGGCCAAGGTGTTTCGTCCAATTGAAATTAATACGATGTTTCATTGGACAAAATAAATCCTTGTCATAAATTTTACCTGTATAATATGATGGAGGTAAACAATTCAACGTTGAACAATACTTGCAGCTCTCACTCTGAATACGTATACCAGTTGAAATTTAGTAGACCTTTGAGACATAGTCTTTGAATTTTTGGAGCGAAAAATTGACCCAACTTTTTTCAATACTTAATTCAAGTGTAAATTTTGGCCGATCAATGGTCGACTGTGTAAAGTGCCGAACTTTGACATTTTTTTGGCCTGCCAAGAATTGTTTAAATCGATACATTTGAATATGCCGCGAAAGAGCTTTCCGTCAGCTTTCCGGAAATGTTGGATTCAATGAAATGCCATGAAAACCAATTGAGATATTTTAGTTTGAAAATTTTGAAAATTTGGCTGATCAATGGTCGATCACGTTAACTACGTACTATAGTATATTGATATTACGCTGTAAAGTTAAAATCACTCAGCGGGCACTTAACGTACGATAGTATGCTGGTTCTGCGAGGCTCACAATACAATGTTCCTTGGACCCAACACAGCACAAACTGTGCCGACGCCATCCGCTTAACAGTAAAGTAAGACCTTCTTTAACTAAATATTTAAAATGTTAATAACAGTTAGGGCACTGAATGCGCCCGTCATGTCGCTCAACAATAAGAGGTGAATGGCGACACGTCTCGTGGGGCACCTCCGTCCCCGCCCAGTTCCTTTCGATGCCGAACAACAGCAAAGGTTGGAACGGTACAATAGTATTAACATCTAGTATTTTGTTGTGTGTTTCTTTTTAAATGGAGCGACATGGCAAATGAATCGACGACACAACCAAATGTATTGCAGAAGGATTTAGCCAATCAGATTGCAGGAAACCATCAACAACGTCAATTTAGTGTGTGACTTCAATTAGTGTGATCCCAAACCCCTCAGAAACATACAAAGTTTTCAGAACAAAGAATAATAATCGATCAATAGATTTGACAATTCAGCACAAACGTCAGCCAAATTTGGGGCAATAACATATCTCGATGCAACGAATGGAAATCCCTGTGACACTGTTAGCACAGACATGCCTTTGAATTTTTGGAGCGAAAAATTGACCCAACTTTTTTCAATACTTAATTCAAGTGTAAATTTTGGCCGATCAATGGTCGACTGTGTAAAGTGCCGAACTTTGACATTTTTTTGGCCTGCCAAGAATTGTTTAAATCGATACATTTGAATATGCCGCGAAAGAGCTTTCCGTCAGCTTTCCGGAAATGTTGGATTCAATGAAATGCCATGAAAACCAATTGAGATATTTTAGTTTGAAAATTTTGAAAATTTGGCTGATCAATGGTCGATCACGTTAACTACGTACTATAGTATATTGATATTACGCTGTAAAGTTAAAATCACTCAGCGGGCACTTAACGTACGATAGTATGCTGGTTCTGCGAGGCTCACAATACAATGTTCCTTGGACCCAACACAGCACAAACTGTGCCGACGCCATCCGCTTAACAGTAAAGTAAGACCTTCTTTAACTAAATATTTAAAATGTTAATAACAGTTAGGGCACTGAATGCGCCCGTCATGTCGCTCAACAATAAGAGGTGAATGGCGACACGTCTCGTGGGGCACCTCCGTCCCCGCCCAGTTCCTTTCGATGCCGAACAACAGCAAAGGTTGGAACGGTACAATAGTATTAACATCTAGTATTTTGTTGTGTGTTTCTTTTTAAATGGAGCGACATGGCAAATGAATCGACGACACAACCAAATGTATTGCAGAAGGATTTAGCCAATCAGATTGCAGGAAACCATCAACAACGTCAATTTAGTGTGTGACTTCAATTAGTGTGATCCCAAGCCCCTCAGAAACATACAAAGTTTTCAGAACAAAGAATAATAATCGATCAATAGATTTGACAATTCAGCACAAACGTCAGCCAAATTTGGGGCAATAACATATCTCGATGCAACGAATGGAAATCCCTGTGACACTGTTAGCACAGACATGCCTGAATTTGAATACTTTGTTATTCGTACTGTGCTGTGCAAAGGACGTTACCAAGACACGTACGAAATGTGTGTGCGAATACTATATATATATATATATATATATATAAATGTGTGTGCGAATACTATATATATATATATATATAAATGTGTGTGCGAATACTATATATATATATATCCTTAGATATAGTTTACGGTTCCGGCAGCACGCTTCGACAGGTGGGGCACTCCATTTTCACTTGCATCCATTCTTGCAAGCACGGGCGATGAAACACATGGTCACACGGGGCAATCATGTAGTCTCGGGCTTCCAGGTCGAGCTCCACCTATTATATATACCCCCCAAGCCCAATTATTATATTATTTTTACCCAAAACATATAAACCTCGTATATTCTTTCGACACCCAATGCATATATATATATAATATCAAGACATATAGTTCGACATTCACCTCCATCAAAAAGATCATATATATATATATATAAATCAGTACATCCTCATCCATATAGTCAACAATATAGCACGACCCGAATCCAACTAGACATACCATGCAAATGACACAGTCTAGTTCGTCGCCTTGGTTGAGTCGCAGCAACGACAGCTGGTCCGCATCCATGCGCCGTTCGTAGTTGTACTTTACGGGAAGAAACATAGCTGGGACGAAGAAGCGGGGCCCCCAGTACCGCTGGAGGAGCAGCACCCCCACTTGAGCCCCCATCCACAGCACGAGTGCAATGCACACGTTGGGATGGTACTGCAGTGGAAACTATATATATGAGCACAACTAAGTGTTTGGAAGGGTCTTACTATGGGCATGGCTGAGAGGAAATTCTTGGGGCAGCCAAACACGTAGAGGGGCAAGAACAGCCGAGTGGCCGACATGCCGCAGATGTACCCGTTTTCCAATGGGTTGCGCACTTCCCGATGGACGTTGTGGACGATCTGGGGTACCCAGAACGACGACGCCACAAATACCAGCACGTGGAGCCATTGCTATATAATACCACCATGTACATAAGATAATATAGATATATAATATACATCCATTGGCATAGATGCTTCCATCCATATATGTATATATTATGGCCATTGATATAACCATGGAAACAAGTTATATGTGTACTATCTCCCTTTGCATTGATACATTCATCCAAATATGTATATATATATATATACGTATTGCTATTGATAATTGGCCAAATACATTCAATCCATAAAGGAAAGACAAAGGTCATTCATTACCAGTGGCAACATCCAAACATAGGTACAGTGTATATATCCAAAAACAAACCACTGCTATATCCAATCCATCCATCTAAAATAATATATATATATATATAATATATATAGATAGATATATACATCAAGTGGCAGGAGCAGATTCATCGACTCGATCCCATCACCCTACTTGGCCAACCACTGTTTGGGGTCCGTACGTACCCATCCATAGTAAATCACGCACAGCCCCACGAGCAGCGAAATGTAAAACCTCGAGTACAACGTCGTGAGTTCCCTTCGCATGATATTCCACCCCTCAGTAAACTGGTGAGGTCGCCTCGCTTTCCAGATCACGAGCAAAAAGCGCATCTCAAAGATCGAAAATATGATCAGCTGGAAGAACGACACGGTTGCAAACAGCGTGAAAATGTGCTGGGCCACGATGCCCGTGGTCAGGTGCAGCAGACACAAGTACGAGTCGACCACAGCTTGCATGCCCACAGTGACGAGGCTCACTTTGGCGGCCGCGGCCTGCGTACTGCTCAGCTGCAGCTGCTTGAGTAGGACGTAGATCTGTACGAGGCACAGTAGCGCCATGAGAATGGCGTACCCACTCGCCTTGGTGTAAAATGTGTTGAAGTTTTCTTCGACGAACGTCGCGTTCGCGCGCCAGTACAGACCGCAGACGTCGCTGCCCGCCAAACCAGCCAATGCGCCCACGGAATTGACATCCCCTGGCGTGATGCTGGTGCCGCGGGTCACGTCCATGTCGACTGTGTATACACAGGGCTCGCGTGGGGACGGGAACCCGCCGCCGCCCGTGCGTAGGCGTTGGTTGCTTCCCATAAACCTGTACAAGGGGAAATGGTGGGTTCCATGCAATTGTATGATAGGGTACCCACAAGTACGTAGTGAACGCTACATACATATATTCATCATTCACAACAGTAGCATTGCCTCATTGTCGAATGAATGCATGTACGACATCATACTGTATGCATAACTACACTTTGAATCGAAATCTTAAAGTCTGATTGGTCAATATCATAGCTAATAAGGTTTGAAATCATGATGTGATTGGCTAAAATTGAGATTTCCATCAAAGTTATTCAACCAATCATTTCCCATAAAAATTCGAAGTAGCAAGCACTACTGGATGTAGTCTCCAAACTAGACAACCCATGGAATCCTTTATTAGTATTATTCGAATCATATCTTGTATATAAACAGACATATATATTTACACAACCACGATATATATATATAAATATGATACAGAAATATCCCCACGTGAGCACACAAACATCGTTTCGCGTTGTCACATGCTGGCCATATCGTGTCACATATAGTTCAGTTATAAATACACTTGAGAATAAGTAGCTTACGGATTGTATCGTGGTGGGGACACTTCAAAGTGCATTTCATCTTCATTGTCATCTGGGGTTGCAATCGTGGTGGCATTGCTCAAACTCATGGCAGGGTAGACCAAGTCGATGCTGGCTTCGGGCATGTTGCCGAAGAGCGTGAGGCGGCCAATGCGCCGAAGGAACACGCCTTGGACGGGCAGGATGGTCATGGCTAGGGACTTGTCGTGCATGATGACTTGCCCCGACACGTACGCGACGTCGGCGTTGACGTCCTCGACGGGCGACGGTTTTTCGCTCAAGATGAGCCAAATGACGCCGCCGGTGGACGACCCTGTGGGCGGTATGTCCGAAGGAGCGTGGGCGGCACTGCCGTAGTACGGACGGTACGCGGGATGCACGGAACGGTTGGCTTCCCGCAGTGCTAGGTCGGCTTGAAACGTTGGTTTCGACACCGTGGTCCATTCGCCCTTGTACACCCCCGTGATGTTGTCTGACACGATGACCTAGGTATGAATGACATGACGGGCGGCGCGGAGAAGAGTTCGTTGGGGACCTGTCCAGGATGACGAAATGTGCGTTCCGCATCAAGCAGCGACTGAAAGTATTGGATTTGGGTCGTGCGCTCCGTGGCGTTGTCCGTGTAGGGCCACTACCGACATGCCATCATCATGCGCATGGTCGGTCATGAAGAAGAACGAGATATTGTCAAAGGCAAACCTTGTCGGAGATGGACGGTGTGGTACTTCGCATGTGGGTTTGTTGCGTGTTGCCGTCTAGGAAGAGCAGGAAGAAGCACACAAAGATGGTCGTGCTGAGGAGCCGTTGCAGACGATTTCGCTGCATGTTCATTTGATATTCCTGTTCTTCGCGTCCGAGTATCATGATGCCAGGAGGAGCTCCACCGCCTCCTCCACCTCCATTGTTGCTGTTGCCTCCCTGGCCGGCATAGACCAAGATCACAGCATCGTTCCGCATGCTGGGGCGGTCCGTGCTGAACAATTAGTCGAGGGGAGATGATGCTGGCATAGAATTTTCGTTGCATTTGACGCTTTATTTTTCATACAAAATCCAAGATCTCGCCTGTGATTTTATTACACTACAGAATGCAGGTTGGCGGTTGTCCGGATACATTAACCGGATATTGGCAACGTTTGATTTTTGCGCTCGTGCACATAATTTGGTTGCTTGGTCATGTCGCCCAAGCCGCCGTTGACGTCAACGACGCCGCAATGGCAGCTCTATCTCTACGCTGCGATCTTCCTCGTGCTGTCCATTGTATTGTCCAATGTGATTGCCTGGTTTAAGCAGTTCCGTCAGGAGGCTCGTATTGCCCAAAAGACTACGACTTTGACGCAGGACGCTGCGGTAGCGACTTCACCGACCAAGGCCGTGATTCCCGTGACAATCCTCACGGGTTTCTTGGGCTCGGGCAAGACGACGCTGCTAAACTCAATTTTGTCGTCGCCAGACCACGGGTTCAAGATCATGGTGTTGGAGAACGAGCTGGGCGCAGTGAGCATCGACCATGACCTCATTGCCAACCACCCACGGGAAGGCGTCGTGGTAATGCAGAACGGATGCATGTGCTGTTCCGCGCCGGCCACAGCCACGACCAACGAGCTGGAGCGCATTCTGGACCAGCTGCTCGAGATGCAGACCGCGGCCACCGACCGCTTTGACTACCTCATCGTGGAAACCACGGGAGTTGCCGACCCCGGGCCAATCCTCAAGACGTTTCTCGAGCTTCGCGCCAGTCGGTTCCGGTTGGATGGCGTCGTGGCGTTGGTGGACACGTCGTCGCTGCTGAAAATGGACTCGCAGCAGCACTGGCCCGTGGAAATGCACTCGCAGCTCGTGTACGCCGACCTTATCGCTCTCAACAAGATGGACTTGGTGGATGGCAAGGGCATCGAAGTGGGCAAGCTCAAAGCGCACATCCGAACCATCAACCCCGACGCGACCGTGGTCGAGTGCCGCCATTCGCGGCTCCCGATCGCGGACCTGCTGCATATTCGCACGTTCGACGCGAGTCGGTTCGACTTTGACGCGGTCGTCGAATCCAAACATACCAAGGATTTGGACACGGTCGTGCTGTCCGCCACCACACCGTTGGACTTGGGCGCGTTTGGCCACTGGTATTGTCCTATTACCCTAAATTCGGTTGACTTTTGTGCGGATTCTTTGCCAAATCTATCATCGATCGATACTTTGTTTATGTAAAGATCGTCCAGTATCACACTAATTTCAGTCGCACACTGATTTGGTGTTGTTGCATTGGTCGAAGAGTGGGGATTTGATTGGCTACTTGATTTGCGTTCTGGGTTTTGATTGGTCGTATATCGATTGTCTGAATTCGATTTGGTGATATACCCCCCCACTCCAATTTCGAATCGACTTATACTGACCCGAATATAACACAAAATGCACTACATTGAGGAATGTGTGACGACGTGTTGTTTGTATTTGCGACAATGTGTAGGTTGAACAACGTGGTGGACTCGCACTGGAAGCGCGGCATCTTTCGGATGAAAGGGTTTGTGCTCGACGAAGGTGGAAATGTGTGGCTCCTCCAGTGTGTCTTGGACACGTATACGCTAGCCCCAGCCACCGACCAACAGCACAAGACCAAGCAACGAGCGTTGACGTCTCAAGTGGTTGTGATTGGATTGCATCTGGACAAACATGCACTGGAAACATCGTTTGCATCGGTCGTGGCGCGACACCAGTCGTCGCAAAAAGACAAGCGCGTGTAGAATTATACTAGGCATGTATACTCGACTTGCATGGCATGTTGGTATATGTATGCAGTGGTTGGAGTGCTTTAGCCATGCAGTAGCTAGAGTGGATATGGAACGGACACTCGGGATAGTATATAGTATTGTCGATTTTCTTCAAATTTCCCAATTTTGCATGGTTCATACAAATAGAGCCGAGACATCTGATTGGCCATTATCCACTTTACCCTTTCTAGTAGAAACTCGAAAATGGATTGTAGCCAATCAGCGACAAGAAATTTCGGATTGACCAATGGGAGAGAATGGTGCTCGATTCGCTCGATTGAACAGGGTCCGGAAATTCATACCGAATCTCCAATAACACTTCACGGGATCCTTTCATGTTTGAATCACCGATCGAGCCATCACAAGCAGGGTATGGGAAAAAAGAATTGACAATTAAATATAGAAAATAATATATTGCAAAGCGGTGGACAATTACAATAATTGCTTGTGCGAGATCCAAAAATAATTTATTTGAGCCAACGAGCCAACAATATTTTATCTTCTATTTGTATCGAAATATTATTGGTCATTTAAGTAATTGACAATTCGACAATTAAATATTTAAATGCACCAAGCAATACAATAATTGTACATATTGGCCATGCGCTGCAATACAATACTATTGTTTTTACTCCGGAAAATTGTGAAAACATATTTTTTTCCCATACCCTGATCACAAGCAGCACGCAAATGCAAATCCATCAGTATTGTCGAATGTGGCAATTTCACCAAGTACTGTAATACTACTAGTATAAATCAGGATGGAGCCTCCTCAGGACTACAGTACGTACTATAGTACGTGCTAGTAGTACTACGTTGTGTACACAACCGACTACAGTATTGATCGACATGGCATGGCAACCATTATTGTTTAACAGCAGAACGAACGGGCCGAATGAATTGCGAACGAACGTCCAAGTAGGTAGGTATTCACCCTTGGAGTATGACTGGTTGCATATACTGGGAAACGCTGACTAGATAGCTAGCGATATATACATGTCATATATTTACTTCCCATTGGCATAATAGGCAATTTGAACTCTGCGACACCCGCCTTTCTTGGGGAGTTTGCACGAAGACCACACCAAACGAGATGGCCCAAATTGTATATGGTCCCTGTGATGGATGATCACACTTTGTACAGTACTAGTGTACATATTGTGCTGCGTCAGTGCAACTTAAATAAGAATCCAGACGACACCATGGTCAAATGAATGACTGGTCGATGCTATCGTCGGTAGAATCATTGCTGACGAGTCTCGCGGCGTCGTGTCGCAGACTGCTGCTTCCGATGTAGTCCTGCGGCAACATGGCCGTGGCCACGAGCACATCAAACCAGTCGCTCAAGCAGTCCGAGGGCGACCCGTGGGGCAGACGCAGGTGCAAGTCGTGCCCCGCACTGAGCGACACGACCACGACCGAGTCGTGCTTGTTGGGCTCTCGACGAGCCCCTTGGATGTAGCCACGGCGACGCGGGACGGCGTACGGTTTGTCCGATACGTAATACGACAGCATGCGGTCTTGGAGGACAAAGTAGTAGCGATTCCATCGGCGCAGAATATCCGACCGTTTCAATAGCCATCCACATTTATCGATGCGAAGGGTGTCTCGTTGGGTGGGGTCCATCCGGAGGAGGCCGTGAAGGGGATCGGTGGCCCGCATGAAGCCGAGGCTGACCGCTTTACCAGACGGAGACAAGTGATCGTGGGGATGATGGTGGTGGTTGGATGCCGACCACGACCGCGACCGAGTGATGGCGGTCGCGCGCAGCGCCGCGAGCCAAGTCTGCCGAATGTCTGAGCGAGGCGCGCGGATTTCGATGACTTTGCCGCTGGCGGCAAACACCTTGAACCCGAGCTTGTTGTTGATTTCTTCAATATGCGCGACACGAAGGACCCCACGCGGCTGGGCACCTGTTCCGATGGTGCCGTGCAGGAAAGGCCTTGGACTGCCAGGCTGGGACGACGAAGACAACGTATGGTGTTTGAGGAACTCTTCCGACGGAAACGACTCAAAGTAGCTCAGCAAGCCATGGGCAAAGCTGAAATACCGATGCCGCCATCGACCGAGCAGCGAGCTCCTCATCCACAACCAGCCAGAGAGGTCCGAGTCCGGCGTGGCATGGGGTGAGGGCGGTTCGTTGAAGTCAGGGGTGTAGCTGATTTCATCCATGATCGGCGTGCCTATGTCTCGACCACGGCGCCGCGCTGTTGCCGCCGCAGCCAGTTGGGACGCCTGTGTCATCTGTCACAGGCAGTCACGATGAGATCTGTGTATTGGACGAGACCGAATACCAGAAGGCGTTTTATAGGTTATATTGATTTGGTGATTTGGAGAGGCGATTGGGTTGGTGGATATTTTTACAGCCATGCATACAAAATATGAATAAGAGTGGATGTGACAATTGAAAAACGCCTAACTGGGGACTAAAACGCGCTGAATAGGTTCATGTCGGTTAGAACAAGATGGTCCTCCCCATGAAGACAGCAGGGAATTTAAAATTGTTGTTGGGAATTGAGCTTTCCTCGCTTGTAAGCTGAGTTTTACACTCTTAATTTGAAGTCTCGGCTAAAGTTACGTTGAATTTCGAAATTTCATTGGTAGAAAAACGATGTTACTACAGTGCCCGTCACCTGAGGTCTAAAACCTCCACTACAGTATACAATGTTCTGTACTGGCGGTACTACTACCGGTACTGTAGTGCTAACGTTAACGTTATTATAGTACACACTTCGAGTACACACTTTCAGATCACAAGTTTTTCATGAAATACTACCATTAACCCGCTAGGAGGACGAGCTCACAGTTATTAATATCGTGTAGCGTTTATAGTTTTAGACACCACGGGGCAATTATCCGTACTCTGAAATTTCGGATAATGGCAAATTGCCCAACTTCAAATATTAAAAGTGGATCATCATAAAAAGTTAGGGGTACCATTGAACATAAGAAAACTTATCAGGCAATGGGGATAATATTAATTACAAGAGGGATTGTGTTCGGGGAGGGCCTCTATACTCTATATTCAATAACTTTTTGGTAATAAATACTCCGAAGTACCAAGAATTACACTGTAACGTTAGTAGGGAGGGAGATTTCGCAATTCACGTCTCAATCCGTGCATGCTTGCATCTGTGAGAAAAATGATACGGATTAACAGTAAATTTAGACCATTTCGCTGTATAAATAGATTTCCACATCCGGAATGAACATAAGGAATCAGCTACTACTTTGCAATAATCCTGTCAGTGCCCTCTCCACTGACAGGATTATTGTAGGCAGGAACACACGTGGGAGCAGGAGGAATAACTAGAAGTGAATTACTTCTGCTGGAAAGAACCAGCCAATCAAAACTAACTATGATTGACCACGACATCCAATGATGTTCCGTGACCAAATGTCTGCGCTGACTTCTACAGTACTCTGAGGAAAAAGCCTCTAGAAGGCACAAAAACCTCCTACACAGCTAGCAGACGCTGCTACCTGACTGACAGGGCAGTGGGGATGCTCTCTATCAGAACATGGTGTTCTGGCTCTGTCTGTGGACGAACTTGTCATGGTTGTGAAGCGTTGTCGCTTCGCGAGGCCTGCCCGTCGTCGCAGACTTTTGCTCACACTCATACCGTCGGTCGACACCACACAAATACACATATTCCTTCTGGAACTTTTCGTGGTTGTCGAGTATCAAGTGGAACCTGTGCGATGTTTTCTTGCCGTCAACATCGAGTTCCTTTAAGCAAGTTGCACGCGAGCACCCCCCAAGACTTCATGACTAGATCTTGGAGGAATGGTTGTCCTATATCAACAGCGCCAAGTCATCCTCGCTTGTCCACCTGCTCATAGCACACGAAACCACCGAATGGAACCCCTCCTGTTCGGATAACCTCTATTTCTTATGCTTATCCGATTCCGCTGCCCTTTTCACAGATTCCGCTATTAACTGTAAGTTTAATGAGTTCCGTGATTGTACTAACTATTGTAGTCCGATTCTATACACTAGTACCGATTAACCACAGTTGCGCACACAGCCGTGCAAGGGCCTCCTAGGTCGAGACCTGTTTGAAATCTCTCTGGAATCGAATTTCTCCGTTCACGGTATGAATACTGAACTGTGTTGTCGATCCCGTCTACCGCGCATATATCTACAATATCAATGGCGGACCGCCTCAGGGCACGCAACTACGTAAATGTCATTGCGTTCGTCAAGTCGAGCTGAACACTTCAATCAATATCCTCGTTACAGGCAAGTGTGTGATGATGATGTGTTGTTGCAAGGTCGTGAACAGACACTGTACAACTATACATATACAGGTTGGCCCATCGGATGATCACTCCAACAAATCACAACAGACAAGAAGGGACGTGTTGTGCATTTCAAAACTCAACCTGACGATGGCCACGCAGTGGTGTGGGATCAATATGGTGTTGTTTTCACGCGACTTTATCCGTTTGGTGGCATCGTACCAGACTGGCATGGCTGGCGCTGTACTGTCATGCTTCCTCTGGTCGAGCTGGCCGGGCCTCGAATGACTTCAACTTCGCGGTGGTGCTGCATCGACTTGAATTGGCCCACGTCGTTTCGGCAGCTCGTGGAGACCAACCACAAGATTTGGACGGCGTGGTGGCGCCAGGAGTCGGTGGAAGTCGGGCTGCCTCACGTCTTTGCCACGTTGCGCACACCAAGCGGCTCGTCCTCTTGGACGCCATTTGCTTTCCGAACGCGCTACTGTTGAAGCACCTGGAGCTCCCAATGTACGCGATTGCCACGACCTTCCATTAAAACTTCGTCGACATTGCAGTACGCGTCAATAATTTCGACGCGTTGAAATGACTGCACCGACTCGACCATGCAGGTTGCTCGACCGACGCGATAGACTTTGCAGCCGGCCATGGCCATTTGGAAATGGTTGTGTTTCTCCATCAAGCCCGACGTGAACGCTGTACGACCTCGAGCGTTCGAAACCCCTCTTACATGGCCATGTAGACGTGGCCAAGTACTTGTGGACCCAAGGATTGGTTGATGTCCAAATGACGTCCGATCCGCGGCTGAAGCAAGAATGTGCCCGGTATGGACAGCTGAGGTCGATGGAGTTTATATACGCCCGGGGGGGTCGTGGTTTTCGAGGTGCTATGGACGTGGCCGCTTCGCACGGGTACCTGGAGGTCGTACAGTGGCTGCATGGTCTTGGTGGCGTCGCCAGTTGTACGGTGCACGCAATGGACTGGGCAGCGTAGAATGGCCATTTGGAAGTTATCCAATGGCTCCATCGCCATCAGCACGAAGGATGCACCTCCAGCTGCTTGGAAATGGCTTCCATGCGTGACCATTTAGCGATCGTCCAATTTCTACTTCAAGTGTACGAATTCAGAGACCATTTGGTCGGTCGAGAGTTGGATGTGGCGGCGACACATGGACATTTGGCTGTGGTGCAATATTTGCACGTTCTGGACACAGCCCACATAACCGTCGCAGCGATGGACGGTGCCGCCGGCCGTGGCCACTTGGATATGGTGTGATGGCTGAGCCAAAACCGCACGGAAGGCTGCTCGCACAAAGCCATCGACTTGACGGCAAAACACAACCACATGGACGTTGTCCAATGGCTATTGTAAGATCACCAGCCCCAGTGGTTGGACCAGTGGTTTCGGCTACGGTTGCAAGGTCATTGTACGACCGACGCCATGGACGGAGCGGCCACCAATGGCCATTTGGAAATGGTGCAGTATCTCCACCTCCACCGACGGCGGGGTGCACCTCATCTACCGTGGACAAGACCATTGAACTCAACCGCGTACGTGTAGCGCAGTGGCTCGTGGATCCCCAGCTCGTCCAAAACTATAATAGCCGCCACTCCATGTTTGCCGCGGCTGCCAACGGCAATTTGAAAGCCCTTGAGTGGCTCATGTCAAAGCACCGCCCATCCGTCGAAGATTTTACGGCCATGTACTACATGGCCTCTCGCATGGGATATGTCGATGTCGTTGCATACCTCCAGCAATTGCAGCCCGAGGTTCAAGTGGACGTGATCTCCCTAGACTTTGCGGCGGCAATTGGGCACTTGAGCATGGTTTAATGGCTCTTGACGCATCGCTCCGCTGCCGGTTGTGTGGTGCGGTGCGATTACAGGAGGCCACGACACCATTCCTCGCATTCTTCGCATGGCTCGTGGAGGTACATTGTGTGCAGCTTGTCGAGGGCATCACAATGAGTAGTGTGGCCGCCACCAATGCGGTTGCGTAGTCGCGACCCGTGAAGGCAGAAAAAACCACGACGGAATGTTCAGTTTCCGAGTTGACTGGCAACACCTTTGATTTGTGACTATGAGATGTAAAAATAGACGAGTGGGTGGTGATTCTTCACGATCGATCCTGAGTTGTGAGCTTACTGCTCATTTGACAATTGCCACGAATGGTCGCAGCCTACGATCAATCGTGGCTACGACTCGTAGCCACTACCTCTAAAGTTCCGAGTCCTCCAAAGGTGCCACGGTACTTACTTTTTTGACTTTGCAACTCCTTCCACCGCAACTGCCAACAGTAGCTCCCCGTGCCTACATGTAATGGTTCAATCAGATACATCTTCTTTGGAGTACTCGGCGGAATCATCGACAACATCCCTTTGCCACGTCAGAAAACCCCTAAAAAGTATATAGTCTGTTTTTAATATATGTGTAAATCTTGCTTGTGTTTTTGTATGGAACACTCTCAAAATAAAAAGAAATGTAGTATCCGCCAAGATCGAAATGCGATCTGCAATTCTCACTACTGTACCGGTAGCGTCCCGCGTCAATGGCTCAGAACTGGCCTCTCCGGAGCTGTCGTTTGAGTCGAAAGTTGCTCCAACAACCTGAGCAACTTTTCAATCGCCGCCCTATCAACTTGATATATGGCGCCTCGGTTTGAGTCCTCGTATTCCTGTGTGGCGACCAGCTTACTTCTGTCACCTGACCTCATGCACGTTGTGGTCGCGTATCAACACGGCATCCAAGATGACGTGCGTCCATTCCTTGAATTCGCCATCGTCTCATCACCCGATGCCATTGACAGCGCCTACGTGTCCATCGTGAACCAGTGCCATGCGATGCTGATGCCGTGGCTGGCTACGTTTGGACCATCCCGACTCGGCAAATTGTTCGAGTGCATCCCAGCCATGCACCACCTCGTGGCATGCGTTGCCATTTGCTCGGTCGACCACCCGCTGCTCGTGCATTGTCTGCGCCAGCAGCCCCAGTCAAGTGCAAACTTGCTCGGCATGGCAGCGTACGCGAACAACACTCGAGCATGTGAGTACCTGATCGCCCACAACCACACACGTGGCGCGCTTGACGCCATGGATTGGGCAGCCATCAATGGCAATCTCGACATGATCGTGCAGCTACGCCACGCCCCCCGAAACCATAGCGGCGCCATCCAGCAATGTCTGGACAAGGGGCTGCAAGGCGCGGCACTCAACGGTCATCGTCCCATCGTTCAATACCTCCTTGACAACGGCCTGGCTCCAATAACGTCGTTGCATCACCCCAAGCTTTTCAACGTATGCGCGTCGAGAGGACATTTGGCGATGATACAATACATGTTTGCGCTGGGATGCTCCTTCACGACTGACGCCATGGACGCCGCCGCCACCAACGGCCATCTGGATGTCGTTCAATGGATGCATGCTTCCAAGCGACGGGACCAAGGCTGCACATACGTGGCATTGGCTGGCGCGTGTCGCAATGGACATTTGGAAATTGTGACATTCTTACACCGCCATCGCGCCCACGACTGTTGTCAGCGACCGTACATAGCCCAGTCAGCGTTGGAGATTGCCGCCGCCAATGGCCATCTGGACATAGTCATGTATCTGCATGTCCATCGGTTCTCAGACGGCGCATTGTACGCGATGGACGCCGCGGCAGAACATGGCCATTTGCATGTGCTCCAGTGGCTCCACCTTCATCGATCTGAGGGGTTCACAAGTCGCGCCGTGGACTTGGCGGCCAAACACAACCACCTCGACGTGGTGCGCTGGCTCGTATCTATTTCAGCTTGCCAAAAACACAGCACTTTTCTCGGTCAATTGATGGCGCGACTGGGTGTATTCCAACGTCAGTATTATTGTACGACCCGCGCCATGGACGACGCCGCAGCCAATGGCCATTTGGAAATGGTCCAATGGCTCCATGAACACACTGGCGCTGGGTGTACGGTGGCGGCAGTGGACCAAGCGGCCCGCGGAAACCACCTGGAGGTCGTGCAATGGTTACTGTTTAACCGTCGAGAAGGGGGGTCAACTGACGCGATGGATTTTGCGGCTGCAAATGGCCATCTGGAAATGCTGCAATGGTTGCATCAAAGCAAGGATGCGCCAGGATGTACCACCGAAGCGATGGACAATGCATGTCGAGGGGGGTTTCTGGGCGTAGTCCAGTGGCTACATGCAAATCGAAGCGAGGGGTGCTCTAGGAATGCGCTCATGTACGCAGCAAGTCTTGGCCATTTAGACGTGGTCGAGTGGCTCTTGGTGCACCGACGGGGGGCTGGATGTGATGGCTGTACCAGACGAGTGGCAAAGTCGTGCGGGATCAACATCAACGACACTTTGCAGTCCACGCCAAGTTTCTGCAGCAGCGAGCACACGAATGAGGTCGATGAACCCAAGCAAGATGATGACGGGGGAGTTGGGGCCGTAATCGCGCTAGTTGTAGCAGTGATAAAGCTATGCTTAAAATGAAATAATCCCAGTGGATTATTTATGGTACTGATGAGTTACGGGTGGCGTGGCAATAACTATTAGGACGACTATTGCGGAGTGGATCGGATTGTGTGACGCTGCATTATAGTATTATTGATCGACGTTCGTGACATGGTAGTACGTTTGTTGTGCGAGTGTTCGGGAGCTACTGACTGTACTCACTATAGATGTGAACACAATTCAGCTGAGTAGCCAAATGAGGTTTACATGTTAGTTAGGCCCACCATTGGGGCAGGGGTCAGAGAGTCCACCATGGAGTAGGCTTGTGGACGACTAGGAGGAGGCACCAGATCGGGTCGTTTACGAAACTACTAACGTTAGTAGTACGTAGAATTGTGAATTCGCTATAAACTTCCAAAATTCGCGTGGTTTGTCTAATTCGGCGGCAAGATTCGATTCGACGGGGTCTGGAAATTCGTGCCGAATCCACAATAGTATGTAGTATTT
>NW_009798272.1:268683-269724 GCF_000520075.1 Aphanomyces astaci | reverse complement strand
ATCGAATCGCGCCGACTAAACCGATCCACAATCGATCTGATTGGTTGAATTTCATTGAGAAGGTTTTGATTGGCTAACAATTTTGAGCTCATCTGAAGTAGCCAATCAAATCGATTTAAATTCCAACGAGAAACCACGCCACAACACGAAATTTCACTCGAAAGCACAATATGTAGTATTTTATTTTGGATTTGGTCGAAATTTGGAGTTTCATGCTGATTCTCCAAATCGCAAGCAATCGCGGACAGGCGGACAGGTGGAATAATATAGTATTTAGTATACACTAGTAAATTCAACTTAAAAACACAAATCGACATTTAGGACACGTTTTCCGTTGTGGTCACGAGCACACATGGTTTCCTTTACGAAGATCTCCGCGCGCAACTTGCACAGACTAGGGACGGCTGCCTGAGGGGAGCTTCGCGTGTTGTAGTGGTGTGCAGGCGAGTAGGCGTCCTGCGAGTTCTGCATTGCACTGTCCTTTCAAAAATGACGAATGCTATGGATCTGTTTGAATTTGATTGGTTCATGAAATTCAGTATCCTATGATTTGATTGGTCGATCGATTCTCTGCCGATTTGGTGATGCTCATTCGATTCACAGTACTCGACAGCAACCAACGCCTATTTTGTCACATCTCACAGCAATTCAAAATGAAATTCTCTAAAAATAGGTGGAATCGATAGCCAATTCCAACGCCATCGTTACTGTAACACTTGAATCCCGTCAAAGTAAATACCTTTTGAAATACACTTCGCTTTCTGGAAGAATGCGTGTCAATTTTCACCCTAGGAGTACATAACCCGCATAAATTTATGCTGAAATCGATTTTGGATATAAGGTTATAGAGGTTTTCTATTTTGGTGCTTTGAGGTACTGTGCAACTCTATTTCCTCTTGTGACTGATAAAATAGCTACTTGGTCATCATATCACCGTATCAACCATAAATCAAATGGATCTACGACTTGAAGCTTGCTTTGCCTTTGTCAAGGATAATCGACGTCGCGAAGTCACGAGAGAGGAACGACTCGACATCCTTC
>NW_009798272.1:229539-255216 GCF_000520075.1 Aphanomyces astaci | reverse complement strand
CTCAGACTTGAATAAAAACATGTCTGAGAACGCACTCTGAGGCAATTTTGGTAGTCCTCCACTGTACCTCCAGATAGGTTCATAACCTTACTACTGTAGTAAGGGGAAAAGTGGTACTATTAATAGTAACGTTAGTACATATATTTGCAAAACAGTACTAACGTTACCTCTGTTTTGCAAATATTGCAAGCAGTTTCAGATGGGATACTTCTTCCAAATCTCTGATTGGCAAACCAATGGGTGCGTTGCGTTCCTATTAGTCAGACGAATCCATGTGTATTTTTTCTCGAATTATATACTGTAACGTTATTCGGATTTCGCTGTGAACCACCAGCCACTTTCCAATTCAAAAGTATCAGACAGAAAATATTTTTTGTGATATATTTTGAAATATATTCAATTTTCAGTCAAATTATTCCGAAATAGAGGACGTTCATTGGCTAGATTTGAGAAAGCATTGCATTTGCCAAAACATCTTCACAGTCAACCTAGGGACTTGATCAGTTTATACGTGCATGCATGCAACCACAACCATTAATGGGTATTTAGAAGGACTTCGACATCTCATAGTAAGCTATTACAATTCATTTATCGTAATATAGCGTTAGGATTTCAAGCCCATTGAGCTACAGTACAAGCATGGAAGCAATGCTGCAGTGATGGCAGGAGTAAACAAGGTAATCGATCAATATCGCGAACTTTGTCATTATACCCAATCCAATGGCTTAATTCTGTAATAAGGAGTTTTCATTGGATATGATTATATTCAGCAAAAGGATCAGGAAACCACCTTGAAGTTCAAAACTAAATTCATTTTTATGTTGTCCCAGGTATAATATTTTTAAAATTAATATTCCATGCATACAAAACTAAGATATTACGACCGTTCGCGAAATACAAAGCCAAAAAAGTTTCACCAATTCTTTAACGTGACGCTATTATTTCCAAACTCAAATCGAGTATTGGGATATTTCAGGCACTTCTTGGCACTAAAAAATGCAGCTGGAGATTTATATTTTCCAACGCTACCCTTAGATTTTTTTCATTTGAGGGACATTTTGTGGTAGAGTGCTTCAAACATTTGACATTTTAGTGCACAAAAAGTGTTCGCGATATTGATGGTTTACCTTAGTATTAATACTACTACAGCAGTAATACTGTACGGTAGAGCTACGTAAGAAGTACCACCTCCGGTGTACTTGTAGAATTTATTCACATTTTTTTATTGTCAAGGAACGCAGCTAAAATGAGCAATGTTACAGTAACTTTACAGTTAATGGGTTTGAAACACATCAAACTTGAGATCAAATACTCAGCGATCAAAAGCACAGTACAGCAGTTCGTACGAATTCTTGTACTGTTAAACGTTATGGTTGTATTGATAGTGTACTTTCGTACATTACATCGAACATCATCTGAGTTGACTACAATAATGGGTGGAAAAAGCAGAGTGTATGTATGCACTTTGCCTTTGTATGTCGTTGGGCCACATGGCCACATGGGTCTGTCCTTCAACCATCTGGTTGATGCCAGCGTTGAAGGGCAGGCGTCACTTTGGATTTCCCTCCGTCCTTGCACATCACACCCGCTCCATGCTTCCGTACGGCTCTGAATCCCGAGGTAACGTTATCGAAGGCATGCCCAGTACTCGCAACCCTTGACCATCACCTCTCTAGAGCTCAAGGCCAACGCTGTGCGCATTTCGCGCAAGTCCACCGAGTACTCGTGGAAGCAAATCGCCGTGGGTGCATCGCTCACGGTCATGGGGGTGGGCTACTGCGCGACGTTGCACAGCATGATGAACCAGCAAGCTGCAACCTTGTCGGCCATGCAACAACAAATGTACGGCCACCTCTAGCCTACCTTGTTAACACTTTTGAATGACACGCATGTCCATATTATGTATCTTGTAGGACCTCGATGTCGTCCAAGAGCAATAGCCACGCCGGCGCGAACGTCATCCTCCCGTTCAACCCGAAGGTCAACACCGCCAAACAACCAGCTCAACCTTTGGCGGCGCTACCGCACAAGTATGCTGTGGACCACGTCACGCCGCGCAAGACGCAGGACTTGCGCGGCACGTGCTGGGATTTTGCTACGATCTCCGTCCTCGAATACACGTACCGCCAACAAGGCATCGCCAACGGGTGGTTGGCCCCTAACACGTACGTGTCGTTGTCGGAACAAGCTTACGGCGCCGATTTGCTCCGGCTGTGCACGACCGTGGACAAGAACAAGTGTTACTTCACGGCGACTCAAAACACCACCGAGGGGGGCTTCGTGCTGGAGCTGCCCCTCCTGGCCAAAGACATCTCCATCTTCCCAGATGCTGTCTGCCCCTACGTGGCCGCGCCTGGCAGCGACACCGTATGCCCCGGCCAAACTGAAGCCGCCAAGAAAACCAACCCCCTCAAGGTCACCGTCAACAAGTACTCGACCCTCATCGACGCCGACGACATCAAGCGCGCGTTGGTTACAGACAAGCGGTACAAATACGACGACTACACTAGCCATATTTGGTTCATTATTCTATTTCCATTCCATATTTGGTGCATTATTCTATATCCATTGCAATGGAGCAATCAATCGTGCTTTCAGCCATAAAGTTGGATTTTGGTGCTGATTTACCAAATTCATCGTCGATTTCTGATGCTGAATTAAAAAAGTGTCGCTCTGCACACTACTTTCAGTCATACACTAATTCGATGTGGAATGATTGATAGAGAATTTGATTGGCTACTTGATTCGTGTTCTGTGTTTTGATTGGTCGATCGATGGTATGGATTGAGCTCCCCACTTCAATTTCGTATCGACTTGATAATATGTATGGGAGCCAAGTTCTGAAGATGACTTGACCATATTCCGTCATGCAATGTGCAGTGGGCCCAGTTGATGTATCCTTGATGCGTTAGTGTATATATATATATGTATGATCCTTGGTGCATAGTCTAGTATGTGGGGGGCTACCTTCCTATCTAACTTGTCCAAATATACTCCGACAAGACATGCCATTCAAGGGGTTCATTGTCGTGCTCTATTCGTAGGGCCATGGCATTGAGCACGGAGATGGCTGTGCTGACCCACTACCAACCGTGTGTGGGGGATTTGACCAAGGACCCTCGCTGTGACGTGGCATCCCCACAGTGCACGCTATGTCCGCCCAACTCGTTCCAAACTGCGTGCTGCATTCCCGTGGGCGAAGGTGAAGATTACAACATGGACGGTGAGTTCATTGCGCACTACGGTATGGAGAGCGAAGGGGGCCACGCAATGACAATCGTCGGATACAACGACAACTACCGCACCCAGGACGGGGCCACGGGCGGGTACATCCTCAAGAACTCGTGGTGGGACGGAGTTGATCCAGTGCTGGGACCCAAGCACGCCCGCGGCAGCCACAGCATCCGGTACTGGCTGCAGACGATCACGGCATTCGAAGAGCGCGCCGCGTGCCCGAACTCGGCCAACCCAAACAACTGGTACTCGTGCCAGGGTAGCACGGGGGTGATTCAAACCAACTCGTTTGCGGGGCCGACCA
The DNA here is from genome assembly GCF_000520075.1 of Aphanomyces astaci. Taxonomy (NCBI): domain Eukaryota; phylum Oomycota; class Saprolegniomycetes; order Saprolegniales; family Verrucalvaceae; genus Aphanomyces; species Aphanomyces astaci. The sequence goes on along the minus strand of NW_009798272.1, from coordinate 251,678 downwards.
AGTCGGTGGTAGCCAACGCCAGCCTAGACATGTGCTTGACCGAAGCAGTTCGTCTGGACGCGCAGAGCCAAATCGCCCCGCTGACCCTCCTCTGCCTGGACAAGACCAAGTGCGACCCGTCGCTCGCGTACTACAGACGCAACCTCACGAGTGTCGGTGATCACTTCAACGTGCTGTGTCTGTTTGAGTACAACTCGACCAAAGGCGCAGTGTCGCATGATGTGTGCTTTCCCCCGATGCTGCTTATGGACATTGCCCATACGCTTCAACCGGTGGCGTCGGAACTGCGAGAAAACGACCCTGACCACTGCGGGTTCTACTTTTACCCGTATGACAAGCAGCTCCAGCAGTACCAACGAGGGTGGGAGATGACAGTGGACAACTTGGATGTGACGTGGGCCGCGCAGTCGTACGCGGCCAACGCCGCCAAGTTCCCCCACCTGGACTACTCGCTCGTGAAAGCGTCCACCAAGACCCAGCACGCCAACCCCATCTCTGGCCCGTTCCCCATTGTCGGCGCTTAACCACCAGTCGTCTTGTTTGTGGTGTGGTTGTAATATATGAGAACCATCCAGCATCGCCCATGTTAAAATGACAATACTGCTGAGCAAAACAACACCAATTTATGTATTACTTCGAAGTAATAGTAAGCTTACTGTAGTCGGAGCAGTTCCACTAGAAATACTGGAGTGACCAGCACAAATTATGTGTTCAAGCGTCTTCATTCTGCCCCTGTACTCTTATTATCGCATGGTCATTCAAAGTAGTCAAACCCAATAAATATATTTGGACTTTTGTGCTGATTTGCCAAATCTATCGATTGACTCACAAATAAAGTTTGTGACAGTTCGTGAAGTCCCCCACTGTTTGTCTTTTCTGTCGTCCAGTTTCACATCATCACACACTAATTCGGATGTACAATTGGTCGAAGAGTAGATTTGATTGGCTAGTTGATTCTTGATCTCGGTTTTGATTAGTCAATCGATTATCTGCTGATTTGGTTAATCTGCTCATTCGATTGAGGCCCCCCACACCAATTTCGAATCGACTTGACAATACTGTACTACTTACAGTACTGTACTCAATGGAAGTGCATTTCTACGACAAAACCAACATTCCTGCTGAAACGATGTCATCGCAATCCCACCATGACGGAACCGTTTCATAATGAAACCGTTCCATCGGCGATTTGATTGCACGTCATCAGGCACGATAACAAGACCAAAGCACAGAACTGTACCAAAGGTAGATACAGGAATATCGAAAATAACGTTCCTGTAATCGATTGTATTGACGCGTTTCAGGGTGTTTTGCTAGGCGCATGCGATCTCTGCTGCTTTGAGTGGCGTCGTTACAAAATGGCGTTGAGTGAGAATTGCGCTGTCGAGTGGGTATCCAAAGGTCATTGTACCAACATGGGTACTGTACGACATTCGTAAGTGCATACGTGGTGTCGATCATTGCGTCATTTGACCAACGACGCCACCAAGAAACCATGCACATCCGATCACTGGTCATCTTGCTGTGGACAACCGTTGCGGTCGCGTCTAGTGGCGACAATGACAAATGCGGGCACGATCACTTGATTGATCGGTTTATGGTACCTTGGAGTTTCTGCGGGCTTGACCTAAACAACTAACTTTCCTTCGCCGTAGAACTCGATGGACCCTGCTTCAATGCAGAACCATCAGATCTTGGCCGACGTGACCCCACACGACGACGGTCATAACGCCCGTCGATCGTTGAGCGCGGCAACATACCAACCACTTCGTATCGCGTTTGACCTCTCCAAGCTACACACGTAAAGGATCCGTACACATCACTTTGGCTGGATGATTTCAATCTTTCCACAACTATATGTGGTTACTAGGGATCATGGGTTTGCGTGCACTCGTGTGGGGGACATTGTGTCACTCGACGGGAAAAACTACAATTGCACGGCCAACGATATCCTCACCGATGTACATACCTTGGATTGCATTAATAATAATGTCGACGACCCCTTCCTCACTGACAAACATGCTAATCCCCTCTTGATATTATTTCATTCAGGACAAATTGGATTTTATCACGGGCATGTTGCTGCCCCAAGCACAAGACTACTTTGGCTCGATCTTGTCGGTGCCCCCTGTTCAGACGCTGAAGGTCGTGCCCATCCATTGCTCTATGAATTGTTCCTGGAATAAATCTCCAATGTTTATATGTTTGTAATAGGTGGACGGTTTAAAATGCGGCAACCCCACGGACTGGGCGTGTTGTACTGGCAACTTTCCCGCTCAGTTTTCAACGCCCGGCACGCCCAACGCCGACTTTTTGCTGCACGTGACGTCGCGACCGGTCGCTGCGGGCATTGTAGCGTGGGCGATCCCTTGCAACACCGATCAATATGGCCGCCCCGTGTCTGCGCAAGTGAACTTTGGCCCCCAAAAGTATGTAATTTCATACGCTCTAGGTTCAATTCAGTGTTGACATCCGGTTTTGTAGGCTTAGCGCCGACCCCGCCAAACGTATGGCGCAGCTTGGCACGATTTTGCATGAACTGTCGCACGCGCTGGGGTTCTCTGCCATGCTGTTTGGGTCGTACAAACCACGAAATACAGGGGAGGGACCCCCCGTGCAGCAAACTAACGGCCCCAACGGAACGAAAATCACCCACCTCGTCACCCCCAAAGTCAAACAGTTGGCCCAAGAGTACTTTGGCTGCTCCACGGTGCCGGGAGGGGAGCTCCAGAGCGACAACGCCCTATCGTATTCCAGCCATTGGGCCAAGCGCCTGTATCTGAACGGTAAAACTCAACCGTGCCAATCCTGAGGCTATCTTCTCCTACCTCTAACACCAAGGGGGGGTATAATAGAGTATATGATGGCCACGACCAGCGCCAACCCCATCTATTCCGCGTTCACCCTTGCCGCCTTTGAAGACAGCGGGTGGTACCAAGTCAACTATACCCGAGCGCAGGTAGGCAGTCTTTTCAATATTGGCACTAACTAATCAACGAACCAACTAGCCGCTGCGATACGGCCATTTGGCGGGGTGTGCGTTGGCCACGTAAGGAAACATAACATTTTTACATTCATGGAATGACATGTTGTAGGGGCCGATGTACCGAGTGGAAGGCCCCGCTGTGCTACAGATCGTCGGATCAAGATTGTACCCCCGATTACACGAGCAAAGGCGTGTGCAACTTGGGCCAGTTTGCATCACCGATCCCAGCTGCGTTTCAGTACTTTAACAGCCCCACGATTGGTACGAACGTCCCCTTGAGTTGACATGGCGATCGATCACAGGGGTTCTCTGTTCATGTTTGATCGCTAACACTAAACAGGTGGCACCGATGACAAGGCCAACTATTGCCCTCGGTACGTTCCCCTCAGTGGGTCGGACTGCCGCGGGTTTGGCGCCACCGTACGTCTCCTGTTGACAAGTCTACAATATATATATAAAGCAACCTGACACGACTGTAGCCATCGGCTCGCGGATCTCTTTTGGAGAAGATTGGGCTCACGAGTTTATGTTTCCGGGGCGCCCTCTCCAAGCCTTCATCCTCACCGTACGTTGGGCTATTTTATTGCCCTGAACTGGGAACAGGTTTCCTCGTTACTGTACTCCCACTAACTACTATTTTATAGGCCGCCAGCGTCGACGTTGTCGTCGTACTGCTTTGCCGTCCAAGGGTGCACACCCACAGCGCTACAAGTCGCCGTGGGCACTTCGGTCGTGTCTTGTCCGTTCAATCAATCGTCGATTCAAGTTGCGGTGGAGGACGAGACGGGAGCCAACTACACTGGCACCATCACGTACGTCTATAGGACAATCATGTAGCCGAAGTTTCAGTTCATGAATGATTGATGGAAAATCACGTGCAAAGGTGCCCACGCAACCCCCGAGACTTGTGCAGTGTCAATGTTTGCTCCAATATGGGTGTGTGGACGTCAGCAGGATGTGTGTGCACCGCTGGGTACACGGGCGTCGACTGTTCAGCATTGGAATGTCCTCGCAACGACGTGACAAGCCAAGTGTGTTCAAATCAAGGCACGTGTGTGGGGGGGGCGTGTCAGGTAAGGTAGTCTTGTGTCTAAGCCATCCATTCAGATATATAATAATTTGCATTATGATGATGATTGTGGTGGTGGTGGGGTGTCTTGACCTTCGCAGCACTATGTAATTGAGTACAGAAATGATCCGAGGAGTGGTAGTAGCTGGTTCGTAAACAACGCTATATTCACTGACCTGCCTGTTTTCTTTTTGCTAGTGCGATGAAGACGAGGCAACTGGGGTGGCATGCTCTCGCCCGCCTCTCAAAAAGTCGATGGTCGTAGCGTTGATGGACCTACAGCATCGTGTCCTGCTCCTCTGTGTACGAACCATCATTTGGCATGCTATTCCGTCCAAATTCCTGGTTGTCTCTAGAATAATGACATCTCGTTGTGTCTTGTAGTGTTTTTGTGCTGTGGCTGGGGGTGTTGTGGCGATGTACAGAAGTCGGAGGGCCCGGCGCGCGTCTACTTTTCCCAAGCAAACCAAAATGCTCTACTTGCAGGTATGTATAAGTATGTGTGTGAGCTATCGATCATCCAAGACATTATACATGTGAATCGCCAAGAATCGATTTATTTCGGATGTCTGTTTGTTGGCATTGCTTATATGCGTGATTTGCTCATCATGTTGATTTCAATCTCAGGGCGGTCAAGACAAGGGGTCGTACGGCACAACCCAAGATACGTTTGTCCTGTCCATCAACAATGAAGTGTAAAGCCGCATGTAATGACCACCACGAATTTATTGTCTCGTATCGACCTTTGGAAGTTTTATTAAACCAAGAGAGGGGGGGCGTGTCCCCCCACAAGATGAGCATACTGTTCCACTTCCAGGCCCAAATTACCACAGCGGTTTCGAACATGACGAGCTGTTTATCCATCCAGAAAAGCGAGGGGTGGCTCACGTCCTCATGGACTTCCTTTTTAGAGATATATGGAGAGAATTCGGTGTAGACCTGCCAGCAATTGACAGGAAACCGCTCCACGTCTCCCGTGTTGATGTGAATGAAACATGAAATCGAAAGAGTTTGAGCCTGTCAACAGTTGCGACTTACGGCAGCGTTGTCATGGTTATGGTGGAGAGGAGTTGAGTAGCACACGAGTTGCATTGTATGTTGGTTTGTATGTGGCAAGAAAAAAAATGAACAAAAAACGACACTTACAACTTCTCATATCACCCGCCTCCGCTCACACTGTCTTGGAATAGCAACAGTGGACGTTCATCAACAGCCACGACCCGGACTTGCGTCCACAGCACGTGCGCCGACATCCCGAGTCAACGAAGGGGGTCACTTCCGATCCTCAAAGTTATTGGTATCGTCTACTTTGGAAAACAAAGTAAAGATGACTGCACTATAGAAATGATCCTGTTCAAGTACGGTCTTACTTATCATAAAGCTCGCAAGGTTCAATAGCTACAATCCAAACTCCCGTGAGTGAAATAATGATTTATACGCCCAATCATCTCACTGCAATCACTCCACCACATGGTGTTTTACCCCAGTTACCCCCCCCCTCCTTCACCAACCACCTTATCAAATCAATGCAAATGCTAACTTGGTAGCTATAGCATGCTAGTGTATATGTACAATAAAGATGATGGGACTCGTATCCCTTTAACCACTACTGGTACGACTTTGTACTTACTAGTAACCCGACGACATGTTGCACTAAGAGACGACTTTGCCCCCCGAGAGATTGAAGTGGTGGTGGCAGCAGATGGCATCGCCAAAACGTTCTTGTGGTGTTGCAGTTGACAAAAGGGAGTTTGTATGGGGCCAAAAAGGAGCTAGCACTTCCTGGTTTCGATCCAGGGACCTTTGGGTTATGAGCCCAACACGCTTCCTCTGCGCCAAAGTGCTGTGGTATGCTATTTATCTTCCATCAAATAATATGTCTACTAAAACTGTCAAAACTATAAAACCTTGTACTACTTCAGTATAATATGTTATTTTTTGTTCCCCCTGCCTGTTTGGATTATATTCATGTGCACGTGCAATTACAATGGATATATGCTTATAGTAGCCCCCGGCCATCTTAGCTTTTGCCTTTTGCCTTGGGCATAGAAAGAAAGCTATAGCTGCTGCCTTAACGCTTGGAAGAAAGCCATGATCTAAGTAAGCACAAGCATGGAGGCAGGGAACGAGGAAAAGTCTGCACGGATATTTGTCTTGTTTATGAGCTGGCGTCGGACGGGCTGGACGTGTAGTCGAGCTGCTTCTTGCTCTCGTGGTAGTCGCGCACGCTTTGAAAGTACGGATGGGCCATCGCCTCCTTGGCCGTCAGCCGTTCCTGGTGGTCAAACTTGAGCAGTCCGTCCAAAAAGTCGAGCGCGTCCGCCGACACCAAGTGCTTGTTGTCGGGGGTGACGAACTTGTCCCAGGGCTTCTTCGAGTGCGTGCCGAGGATGCCGTCGTACTGCGGGTCCAGCTCCAAGTCGTATGTCGTTAGGTAGTCGAAGAGCTCCTCTGTGCCTTTGACTTTGGCGATCTTGACCAGTTGGTCGCAGTTGTCGTGGCCGTGGAAGAACGGCTCCTTCTTGAAGATCATACCGGCCAACACACATCCCACGCTCCACATGTCGAGCGAGTAATCGTACTCTTGCATGTCCACGAGCAGCTCCGGGCCCTTGAAGTAGCGACTGGCCACTCGAACGTTGTATTCTCGGTTCGGGTGGTAGAATTCGGCGAGACCAAAGTCAATGAGCCGCAACTGGCGCTTCTCGTGGTCAATCATGACGTTGTGGGGCTTCACGTCGCGGTGCATGATGCCGTTGGCGTGGCAAAAGTCGAGGGCTTTCAGCAGCTCAAAGATGTAGTACCGAATGTCAAAGTCCGTGAGCGTCGGGTACAGCGTCTTAAAGTCGGCGTTGTTGATGTACTCAAACACGAGCGAAGGGGTCTTCGACTGCGGGTCGCGCACGACGTCGAGGAGCTGGACGATGTTGGTCCCGCCGCTCAGGTTCTGCAGGATTTTGATCTCGCGCTTGATCTTCTTCTTCTTGACAGGCTTGAGGATCTTGATGCCGCATTTGCTTCCGTTGGCGGCGTTGACGCCTTCAAACACTTCGCTGTACTTGCCGCGCCCGATCTTGCGGCACACCTCGTACGCGTAAGCATGGAGGCAGGGAACGAGGAAAAGTCTGCACGGATATTTGTCTTGTTTATGAGCTGGCGTCGGACGGGCTGGACGTGTAGTCGGGCTGCTTCTTGCTCTCGTGGTAGTCGCGCACGCTTTGAAAGTACGGATGGGCCATCGCCTCCTTGGCCGTCAGCCGTTCCTGGTGGTCAAACTTGAGCAGTCCGTCCAAAAAGTCGAGCGCGTCCGCCGACACCAAGTGCTTGTTGTCGGGGGTGACGAACTTGTCCCAGGGCTTCTTCGAGTGCGTGCCGAGGATGCCGTCGTACTGCGGGTCCAGCTCCAAGTCGTATGTCGTTAGGTAGTCGAAGAGCTCCTCTGTGCCTTTGACTTTGGCGATCTTGACCAGTTGGTCGCAGTTGTCGTGGCCGTGGAAGAACGGCTCCTTCTTGAAGATCATACCGGCCAACACACATCCCACGCTCCACATGTCGAGCGAGTAATCGTACTCTTGCATGTCCACGAGCAGCTCCGGGCCCTTGTAGTAGCGAGTTGCCACTCGAACGTTGTATTCTTGGTTTGGGTGGTAGAATTCGGCGAGACCAAAGTCAATGAGCCGCAACTGGCGCTTCTCGTGGTCAATCATGACGTTGTGGGGCTTCACGTCGCGGTGCATGATGCCGTTGGCGTGGCAAAAGTCGAGGGCTTTCAGCAGCTCAAAGATGTAGTACCGAATGTCAAAGTCCGTGAGCGTCGGGTACAGCGTCTTAAAGTCGGCGTTGTTGATGTACTCAAACACGAGCGAAGGGGTCTTCGACTGCGGGTCGCGCACGACGTCGAGGAGCTGGACGATGTTGGTCCCGCCGCTCAGGTTCTGCAGGATTTTGATCTCGCGCTTGATCTTCTTCTTCTTGACAGGCTTGAGGATCTTGATGACGCATTTGCTTCCGTTGGACGCGTTCACGCCTTCAAACACTTCGCTGTACTTGCCGCGCCCGATCTTGCGGCACACCTCGTACGCGTCCTGGTCCCCCCAGCTCACGTTCAAGTTCTCGTAGTCCCAATACTCACGCGGCCGCGACTCGCACACGTCGGCATACACTCTGGCGCGGGACATCGTCGGCGGTCGAGGTTATTTGGATGGTGGACTACTGGGTGGGGAAGGAAATCCAGTAAAGTTCGATTAGCCAGTCGACTTATCCGGATGCTTATAGGAGTCGTACTTTAACGAAGGGGTTTCGGGGTTCCGGTGTTTCGGGGTTTATATGGTGCACGGGGTTATTTGGCATTTGCCCCAAATAAACGGTGATGACGATGCCATGTCGCTTGAATATGCAATGGAAGGAAGCGAATTATATACAATTTAGGGAGCGCTTCATATTGGAAGTAAGAAATGTTGTTTATGTTCATTCCATGATTCTCGTAGTTAGTCGTTGTTAAATTACATTTTGAAGCCATCACGACGCTTTCTTGCCTTGGACACGATCGGGCACGACTTGGAAGTCGAGAGAAGCGGCGGTCGCTTGTCTTTTACTTTAATTAGTCTGTCGTCTTCCTAGGATTTCCAATAATACTAGTATTTAGGGTCATTTATAGCAACAACTAAGTACTATACAGTACCTCTTGTCGACGAGCGCGAAACAACTTGAGCTTTCGTTTACTGGCCTGCAATGCCGTGTGGGTCTATATGTACGTGGTCAATATCTTCCGGGAATGGTCACTTTTTAATCCTAAAAAACATGCTACTTACGGGGTCTTGCTTTTGGCGAAGCAGGCCGAGCTCTGCCGTGGGGTACACCCCTAGAATAGGCATATTCACACACAATTCACTTTGACGCAGTGTGCAGATATCCATACCCAACGCCACGAGCGTCTTGACTTCGTCCGTCGCTGCTCGCTCCACTTGCCAAATTGCTTCTAACATATCCTTTTCTGCAATAATTTCCAAGGGCATGGCATCATCATCTTGGGACGCATTCAACGATGAACAAGTGTCGGGGTTCCACGCCGAGAAATGGGCAAGCAGAGCACGGTTCGACCCTTCAGTGGCCATCTTTTGTAGAAACGAGACCAACGTCGTTCGAAGTTGCTGGTTTAAGAGCTCCTACAGCCTCCATTCATGAGCAAACATTTATAATACTATTGCGTCGACTAAAAGCCTCTGATTTCCCCAACTACTACCTCTAATAGAGAGCTCGAGTGTTTGATCTGACGTATCTCCATGGCGGGGGCCATCACGTCGTCACACCTTCCGCGGTGCGTGGAGTGGCCACCCAGGACCTGCACGCGCTCTTCGGGTGTCAAGAATGGCTACAATGATTACAGCTTAATATCCTCCACCTTGTCGACAGACTGCGTACTTCAAGGCGGTGGTGGGCTGCACACAGATGACTCGTGGTACCTTGGGCTGCTGCTTCGTCCAGGCACGATCGCCAACTGCAAAACGAGCCCAATATGGACGACGATGCAGCCAAGGATGGCAAGTCACCCTTCGTGACTCCAGTGGAGATGGCACATTGACCAGCGTTCGTTCCGGTGGTAGTGTACTGAACGACCAACGCGGACGGGGCGTCTGCACTTGCACTGGGTGTGTGTGACTGCAGCAGCAAGCCAGGGGTGTCCACGATACAATACGCCGTGCCTTGAAACCCAAAGCTCGGTCGATAGAGTGCATACAAGCTCCCTTGAGCCATCATCACCTACATGGCAACAACCAACCGGTCTTTCAAAATGCCATACCACAAATAGGTACAGCTAGCTAGCTAGCTAGCTTCTCCTTTTCGTAACTTCATCCATGTATAGTTGTTGGTGCCGCCGCTTCTAATGCAACGTACGCTAGGGTCGCGGATGACATACGTCGCGATCAACGCGCGTACTGCGTCCGACGATATGGGGCGAAGGATGCTTTCCAAGAGGGGGTTCGAACTACTAGTAGTACTACTAGCTCGGGTGTCGTGTGGCACCGCCATATACAAGTGCGACAGCACATGCGACCCAAACGTTTCCGGGGGGTACCGCAGGCGCAGGTTTGTTTGCAAGTCGGGGGCGAGGGTCCCCCGCATGTCGATGTACGTGGCCGTTTGAATCAGATGCGATACGTTTGCTGGGGCAAAGTGCATACTCGTTCGTTCGGGAGAGGGACCAACACTCTCGTCGTCCCCACGATTCAAAGCCGACGACGGCGGGCTGGTGCAACGGACAGCTCGCACCACGTGGTCGTGTGAAGTGACGTGGGTGATTCGAAACGGTCCTGCAAAATCCCGTAGGGGTTCCTTCGCTGGTGAGTTTGCTGGGTAGCGTGCGGCGAGGGCGGTGGTTTGGGCCACGGCGGCATGTTGCTGGAGGTTTGGCGAGGCAATCCGGACAAGGGACGACAGTGGCTGTGGTTCAGATGACAAAACAGTAGTATGCGGCGGACATGTGTGTTGGAAATCGTCGAGGCAATAGTAAATGCACCCGTTTGTAGGTGCTTGGAGCGGTCTAACACAAACAAAGGGGATGTTTTGAACGCGACGACGACGATCCATTGAGTTGAGTGTACGAATATAGCTGTAGGAGTGGTTCTAGTAAATACTGTAGTAATAGTAGTAGTAGCAGTAGCAGTAGTAGTAGTAGTAGTACCCGTGAGGCACTAGGGGGAGCCATCGAATCGTGGACGAACTCAATGGCGTGGTGCACGTGAATCCGTCCGGAAACAGCGGATGAGGTGTCGGCGGCGGTACTTTGACCTTGCTCTTGGGTCGCTTGAAAGCACTCGGTCTGTGCAATGCGCTCCACTCCCCAACCAATCGATGCAGCGATTGAAACTGGCTCGCCATGCATGTGTCGTCAACGCCCCCGATGTGTCGGGGGACCACGAGCCGCGTTTTGCTGTCTAAACCGGAGGAGGCGTTAGCATCATTTCGCATGATCGTCGGCGAATGGCGTACTCGAAGAAACGGGAAACTTGGATGGACTAGTAGTAGTAGCAGTGCCAATTCTCTGGTTCACTGCTAATATGCGAGTGATGGTTAGCTCGGGCGATGCCAGTGTAGCGCTAGCCAGTGGCAGATCCAGCTGTGCTGATAAGTACGGAGCCAGGGCGGTCGTCCAGGCCACAAACGACGGGTTCTCGACATAAGTAGCGCTTGGAGTGAGCATTTTGGGAGGAATGTCCACCAGCGACGCAACACTGAAGTGCTCTTCGCACCGTTTGGCAAAGATGGCCCACGCATAGTTCAGCTCACACGTAGCCACCTAAAGATAGAGTTCATTAGGAGCTCGGCTACGCTTGAAGGTGTCATATACTACCATCGAGTCGACACTGGATTCCTGCGTCTCAACGCGCTGCTGGGCCCGTGCTATCGCCTTTTGGATCTCGCCCAAGCATTCAAAGAGGAGCACTTGCAGCCGTCGGGTTGCCATAGCTTGGACGGTAGCCACGTGGTGGTCCATAGCCCGTACGTCCTCGTCGACCGTGAGTTGGATTTCCTCTGCATGAAGATGCACGTGTTCCCGCCGCATTCGAATGTACGCAAGACGCTCTTCTGCCAAGGCCCGCCGTCGCTGATGTTCCCGTCGCAGTTGACCAACCACCGCGACACCTTCTCGTTTGATTTCACTTTCCACGGCGCGATGGACCGCGGGATGCTTCCGAAGCTCCATGACCATGCAACCTACAGACGGCGCTGGCGGCGGTACCTTCTCAGAGGACGAGCTGCTGAGCGCCGCCTTGAGCTTGGCAAAAGTCTCGGAGAACGCATCCGACTCCGCCACGCTCAAGTAGATCATGAAGCGGTGCAAGTAGCCAAGATACCGAAAATTTTCGTTGCTCCAACACCTACTGTACCATACTGTACTCAATATTTCCGTTCAATCATATCTTATTGTATTCAAATCTACGTCCTTTATATACCATCCGACGTTTCGATATTTTGCGCAATAAGCACCATGTCCCGCTCCAGAGTCTACGCTGACGTGTGTGCCTCGCGTCCTCGAGGGTATTGGGACTACGAGAACTTTGACGTGGTGTGGGCAGACCAGGACGCATACGAAGTGCGTCGGAAGGTGGACCGAGGCAAGTACAGCGAAGTGTTTGAAGGTGTCCACGTCGCCAGCGGCAGTCGATGCTGTGTCAAGATCCTCAAGCCTGTCAAGAAGAAGAAGATCCAGCGGGAGATCAAGATCCTGCAAAACCTGCGCGGAGGGCCCAACATCATCCAGCTCCTCGACGTCGTGCGCGACGTCCAGTCGAAGACTCCGTCGTTGGTGTTCGAGTACATCAACAACTACAACTTTAGGTCGCTGTACCCGACACTCACAGACTTTGACATTCGGTACTACATGTTCGAGCTCCTCAAAGCCCTCGACTTTTGCCACGCCAACGGCATCATGCACCGCGACGTGAAGCCCCACAACGTCATGATTGACCACGAGAAGCGCCAGTTGCGGCTCATTGACTTTGGTCTCGCGGAATTCTACCACCCAAACCAGGAATACAACGTTCGAGTGGCATCTCGGTATTACAAGGGCCCGGAGCTGCTCGTGGACATGCACGAGTACGATTACTCGCTCGATATGTGGAGCGTGGGATGTGTGTTGGCCGGCATGATCTTCAAGAAGGAGCCGTTCTTCCACGGCCACGACAACTGCGACCAACTGGTCAAGATCGCCAAAGTCAAAGGCACAGAGGAGCTCTTCGACTACCTAACGACATACGACTTGGAGCTGGACCCGCAGTACGACGGCATCCTCGGCACGCACTCGAAGAAGCCCTGGGACAAGTTCGTCACCCCCGACAACAAGCACTTGGTGTCGGCGGACGCGCTCGACTTTTTGGACGGACTGCTCAAGTTTGACCACCAGGAACGGCTGACGGCCAAGGAGGCGATGGCCCATCCGTACTTTCAAAGCGTGCGCGACCACCGCGATGACGAACTCTCCGTGCCGATGGCTGACGTAGCCATGTCGGATTCATATTGATGTTCACGTTGCCATATGACTGATAATTCGGATCTGATGAATTTGCACTTCGATGTACTAGTTAGTAGGTGATATTTGTATGACGTGGCACTCTGACAGACGAGAAATAGTTTGTCTCAATGTCGTGTAACGTTACTGTACTACAGAGTAGATTATGTGTGTGCAGTCCGAGGCAAATCTATAGTAACGCTACTAGACCTACCGGTAGTACATACTGAGTATCCGGATACATGTGAACGGCCATTCATTCACTCACTTACACTTATCCGGTTTACATCCGCCACTCGGGCTCCCATTCTTCACCGAGTTCGGTTGACATGATTAGACGCTGCTTGATGGTAGTGGCGATAGTTGTTGGACTAGGTAATGCCAATATCGTGGCCAGAAAGTGCTTTCAAAGCAGCGAGTTCACTGGAGCGGCGCCACTCGTTCTCGTTTGAGAAATTCTACAGTACCTGGTAATCTCCATACATTCTTCAAATCCGGTGAACATTTGAAAATTTTGGGTTGACTGTGAGCGGCTGAGTTTATTTGACGAATACTACACACGCAGCGTTTGGAAGAATGGCAATATAGCCAAGATTCTTCCCTTTTGATTGGTACAAATTTCACACAAATCCAATGATTGGTCATAAAACCACTACTATTAATAGTATGTGGCAAGCATCAAACGTGCCAGTGATTTAGTGATTTGGGACGGAGTGGTACTTGTTTACCAGAGTACTACTAAGTTAGTACTGTATTAATACAGTAACGTTAGTAGCAATTGGAAATCACCGGATAAGAAGGGTTGCGATTTGCTGGATCAACTTTATCCGTATACGTGCATTGCCATGAAATACCAGTACAGGAGTGATTTTGAAGCAATTGCAAAGTTGACAAGTCTCTAGCATGCGCCATTGGAGCCACCCCAGTCAAGACTACCATATTGTCTTCATGTAACGTTATTCGTACAGCCGCTTATGACAACTGGTTCCAAAGTCCAGTTGCAATGGATCGCAAGTTGCTGCTACACACCTCGTTATGACGTTCTTGAACTGTAGCCACCGTGAGGGCTCGAAAATATTATTTCATTTTTATCATATATTAACTGGATGTTTGTATCAGCATTGAACAATGGGATTCTATTTTTCCTGTGCTTTTGCGCCGTTGGCTAATCCAGAAGTAACACTGGCCAAGGTGCGCTTCTTCCTCGCCGTCCTCGTTCGGTTCGTAGCAACAGTCTCGAATACTCTACATCTACATCGTCGTACTACTACTACTATCTTGCGTAGTACTAGTATTATACTAGTATACTCATGACGTTTTCTCGCCAATCCACGGGCAACGACAGCAGCTGCCTGGACACGACCGTGGCCTTGCCTTTCGTTGTAACGTCCACTGTCGATCGTTGTAACCATGTTGCTAAGCCATGACCGTCTAGGCCAGCAAAGTCGACCAAGTGGTGCAAGTGCGACCGATGAAAGCGCCGCGATCGTTGCCTCGGTCCACGTTGCCGCCGCCCGCCGCCACCACATTAATCCATGCGTTCCAACGCACCGTCCAACGCTATGGCTACCAGAAAGCAGTGCATGTCAAGTGGCAGGACAAATGGCATTCCCTGACATGGCGGCAATACTACACCCGTGTCCAAGAGTTCATGAAGAGTTTGATCCATGTCGGCATCCAGCCCCACGATGTGGTTGCCATCTCTGGCCTCAACGCAATCGAGTGGAACGTCGCGTACCTTGGCACGATCATGGCTGGCGGCGCCGCGACGGGTACTGCATTTCATCCTGTCTTTCGGTTGATGATGTTCACGAGAGGCTAACAACCAAGGGATGCATCCAGGCATGTACGTCAACTCGTCCAAGGATTTGAGTTTCTTTATCGCACATCACTCGGAGGCGCGAGTGATTGTGTGCGACAGCGTCGATAGCGTCGAGAAGTTTGTGTCCATTCAGCCGTCGTTGCCCCATCTCAAAGCGATCGTGTTGTGGGGCCACGACCTCCCATCTACGTATGCATCATCCTTGCCAGTGTACTGTTGGCAACCCTTTTTGGAGCAAGGTATATATATATATATATATACCACCTTCAAAGTTTCCACGATATATAGATCGCATGCCATAAATGCACAGTGCACTTTGCCCATTCATACATACATATATATATATATCATGTGCAATCGCTTCTATTATATATATATATATATATATTTACTAAACTCCATCAAAGACTTCACGATATATAGACCGCATACCATTGTGCACAGTGCACTTTGCCCATTCATAAATATATATATATATATATGCAATCGCTTCTATTATATATATATTTACTAAACTCCATCAAACATTCCACGAAAATATAGATCGCATTCCATTGTGCACAGTGTACTCTGCCTTTTCTTTCTTTTATATCTGTACATGCAATCACTTCTATTTTTCTCACTATCAATGATATATATAATTCTTCTTTTTCCTAGGACTGGCCATCACCAAAGGCACCGTGCGACGACGTATGCAGGCGATTACCGCGGGCCAGTGCGCGTCGATCGTGTACACGAGCGGGACGGGGGGCACCCCCAAGGGCGTGATGATTTCGCACGACAACTTTTGCTTCAACGCGTGGGCGATGGAAGCGGCCGCCACGTCATCGCAGCTGTCCCACCGCGACGTCCTCGTGTCGTACTTGCCATTGGCCCACGTAACCGCGCAGTTGGTGGACATCGTGCTGCCGCTGTGGGTCGGCTACGAA
Organism: Aphanomyces astaci; assembly: GCF_000520075.1. Taxonomy (NCBI): domain Eukaryota; phylum Oomycota; class Saprolegniomycetes; order Saprolegniales; family Verrucalvaceae; genus Aphanomyces; species Aphanomyces astaci. Next base: position 235,862 of record NW_009798272.1, on the reverse strand, counting down.
GTGTACTTTGCCCCAGTGGTGCGGAATGGTCCCCGCCTGGGCAAAACCCTCAAAGAAATCCGCCCCACGCGATTCTGCGGCATCCCGAGCGTATGGGACACCATGGCGGTCAAGTTCCGCGAGGTGCAAGGCGCGACATCCGGGCTCAAGAAGCACCTTGTCTCATTTGCCACGTCCCGAGCATGGAAGAAGACTGTGCAAAGTCAGTACGGGAGCACTGGGGCGTCTCCGTGTGGGGCCGGCATCGCAGAAAAGCTCGTGCTGTCCAAGGTCAAGGCGGCGTTGGGCCTGGATCGGTACGGTGGTTACTTTCATAAACATGTGACATGGTGAAGAAAACAAAAGGGTTTTTGATGGTCGTGGGATGGGTAGATGCAAATCGTTTTCCGTGACATGGGCGCCCCTCCGCCGTGAAACCACCGAGTATTACGGCGGACTCGACATGCCGATCCTTGCGTTCTTTGGGGCGTCAGAAACCACTGGCGTCGCTACCATCAACATGCAGTACGGATGGAAGCTCCACTCTGTGGGACGCCCACTCCCCGGCACAGAAATTCGACTTCAAAAGCAGTCGACTGAAATCCTAGTCCGCGGGCGGCATGTCATGATGGGGTACGTCGGCAGGCTCTCGGTTGTTGGCTCAGTAACACTATATTCACTTTTGTACGGGTACTACGTACGTATTGTCCTTTTACCCAACATTTGAATCTTTGTGATGAATTGACAATTACTAGTATCGATCGATTATTGTTTCTATGTCAAAAGTTGTCGTGGGGTGCTTGGTATCACACTATTTCAAGTCATACACTAATTTGACGTTGATGATGGTGTCCTGCAATCTAATTGGCTCAATAGATGATTCTTCTGTATATTACTAGTAGTTGGTTGTGTCGATTCATTCTCCATTGTGTCGCTCCAGTTTAGCATAAACACAACAATATCGTGCTTTCGAGTGAAATTTCATTGTGTTGTGGCGGGGTTTCTTGTTGGAATTTAAATCGATTTGATTGGCTACTTCAGATGAGCTCAAAATTATTAACCAATCAAAACCTTCTCAATGAAATTCAACCAATCAGATCGATTGTGGATCGGTTTAGTTGGCGCGATTCGATTGCACCCCCTCCCCCAATGTGTATCAAATCGGCAATATATCCACTTACTAGTTAGTGGCTTGGCCTTGTGTGTGCGATCTAGTTTACTTATAACTGTCGTCGATTGACGATGTATGTCCGGATGATTTTTTTTTACCGGACGGAACAGTGATTGGGCGTTGTGTGACACTGTACACCTTTCTTAAAATAGGTACCTCAAGAACGAAGCTGAGACACGGTTGGTTCTAGACACGGAAGGGTGGCTGCGCTCGGGGGACGGAGGCGCCGTGGACGACGACGGGTTTTACTCGATTTCTGGACCCTTGCACGAGCTCGTAACGACGGCTGGGGGCGCCGTGATCGCCCCTGTATCGCTGGAAACTGTGCTCAAGCGCACGATTCCAATTCTGTCGCATGCGATGGTCATCGGGCAGCAGCGGGAGTTCCTTCTCGCCTTGTTTACGCTGCGCGTCGAGTCGGATGAAGCGGATCGACCGACGGACAAGCTGGAGATGTCCGTCCGGACGTTCCTGTCGTCGATTCGGTCGAATGCGACGACGTTGGCCCAAGCCCAAACGTGCCCGAAACTCGCCACGTACCTCGACTCGCAGCTCCGCCAAGTCAACAAAGCCACGAGCAAACTCTCATTTGGCAACTTTATCCAGAAGTTCGTGCTCCTTCCAAGGGAGTTTAGCGTCGAGGGAGGGGAGCTCACGCCGACGCTCAAAGTCCGCCGCCAGGCCGTCTGCGACATTCATCATGGACTGATTGAATCCACATATGCCTGAGATCGAAACGAGTCTATATGTATGTATGTACTTTAAAGTATGTAAATAGTCTAAGTGCCACAACCATTGAAAGAAGAAGAAGAAGGCAGGACCATGGGTGTTATGTAGTGTTGTTGGACGCATGCATTGGGTATGTATGCTTGATCCCCGCTTTGCCCTCGATACTATGTAGATATATATACTAACAATATCATAGCAATTTAGAATAAAGGAACCACTATTAATAGTACGTACGTATATACTAGTATATTACGATTAATAGTCACAAGAATACTCACAGTGTTATATAACACTAGTCTTGACAAACAATATCGCGTGTAGACTCGCACGACGAGCATGTCTGCAACTGGAGACGTCGTTAGAGGCGTTGGTATCCACGAGATGCTGCCGCTTGACGAGTGGCTCCACCAACCAGCAACACCATACAACCACCAGCCGCCATGGCCACGTACCCTACCTCATACGACCATGTGGACATGGTTGTCGTCAACGTCGTCGCAGACGTCGGGAGGACGAGCAGCCGTCGCATGTACTTGTTAAGGAACTTTCCGTGGGGGTCCACCGCTCGTTGGAGCGCCACAAACTCGTGAAATTTGGGGTATACTGCGGCCATGTCGGTGGCGGTGAAGTAGTTGGCTTTGCCCGTGTGGGGCCTGGCTTTGTATTTCGTCAGCACCGCTTGCATGTGTCGATGGTATCGGTCGATTTCTCCTTCGTACTCGCCGTGGTGGTATACAATAGTCGAAACCACCACCGTGCGCCGTTGGTAAAACGGAGATAGCCACAGGTTATCCGGTTCGACATATCGAAACCCCAAGAACAGCGGCACCTACCATTAAACATCAATATTATTGTATTGTTGGGCTCGAGAGCTGGAAGCCGCATGTATATATATATATATAGAGAGAGAGAGAGAGATAGAAAAAAAACGTGGCCGGGCATTACATTGGGGTCGTGACGCGGGGCGAGGTTTGCGTGAAGGGTCAACATGTCGGCCAACGCCGCCGCGTCAGAGTCCACGGGAAGCATCATTTCCATTTCCGTAAACAAGTTTGTGTTGTTCTTGCCGTCTCGACCGAGTACTTTGTAGCTATGGTCGACACACGCCTTGGTATCATCGGGCCAATTGGTCCAGTTGAATGGCGCGGGGGTTGCAGGCACTGTCGTAAACACGTTGCCCCAGCAACCACTTGTGATGGGCATCGTTGTGTTCACGCGAAGCACGACGGTCACAGCTGTGTTGGCTGGTAGACCACTGAGGTACCATTGCGTTCGCTCAAATGTCTATTAGTACACATAACTGGGTCAGACAGACCCCCCCGACACGTTGTAGCAAAATGAAAATATATTTATGGGCTAATATATCCAATTCTGAGTGGATATGATTGGCTCTTACACAAAGAACAAGTGTATGCAGCCAATTAGAAGTTTCCCTGGCGTGATTCAATCTGGAATAGAAAACCACCACGGGTGTTTTGGAAATTCACAATGTTATGAAAATTGATGTCGATAAAAAAAATATAATAATCCAAGTAGATTTCAACGAGGATCAAAAATTGACTATGGAAACTTTCATACATCGTTTTAAATTGTATTCATTTTTTTGAAACTATATAGTTCAGATATCTTTTGATTAAATAATAGTATACTTTTAGCTTCCTAGTACCGAAAATTGCCCGTGTGGCATGTCACTTACCGCAAGCAAGGCGGCGCGGTGCAGTTGAAACGTAGCCAGCGGCAGAGTAAACGTGATTTGCTCCATCGTCCAAAGGGGGACATGGCGAAACGTGAGCGTGCTCACAGCCCCCAGCACCCCCATGCCCACGCGAGCCGCGTCGAAGAGGTCGTGCCCGGGCCCGAGGTTGACTAACGTGCCATTGGCAACGACGAGATCCATTCCAATAATGTTGTCCGAGAGGCAACCGGTGTTGCCAGTGCCGTGGGTTCCCGTTTGCGTAACACCAGCTACAAACATTCAAATGAAGATGGTGGTTAGATGCTGCAGCAGTGTGGGTGGATACGTTACCTGCGGTTTGAATGGCGACGGCGCCAAGGTTGGGCAAGGCGCGGCCGTGGGCTGCCAAGTAGTCGTTGACAGCGTATAGAGGTCGACCGGCTTGGACTGTGATTGTGTCGGCGTCGAAAGCCACGACGTCCGTGTACTTGTCGAGCGTCACCAAAGTGTGCTCGGTGAGCACGATGGGAGAGAACGAGTGGCCAGCACCCGCCACGCGGACGTGTGATGCCGCCTGCACCGCACGTTGCAAGCCAGTCGCCGTCGACGGGGACACGTGCACGCGGGGATGGCACACTTGGCGGGTGTCCCAGTTCGACCAAAAGTCCCCTCCGTTGGTCGCCGCCACCGCCACGGCCACCAAGGCCACCATTGACACACGACACTTCATGCGCAAGCAAAATCTGACATGTTGGATCATAAACTATTCGTACATTCGAGTAAGAATTATGACCAATAGTATTGATTGTACGGATAAGTGCTGAATACAAAGACCAAGATATACAGTAGTACTACGTAGTACTTTTCGGCCAAAATGTACCTGGTTCCATATATCTCCGTACAAAAAGGCGCCGGTTGGTTTAAATTCTATTACTCGATCAATTTTTCACCAATCGAAAATCTGAACCGTAACTTCTGTTGGGCTTTTCCAGTTCTATCGTTATTACGGTATATTTTCCTAAATAATATCAATACAAAGTTGGAATAGCTGTCGAAAGTCAAGGCATTTATTTGTAGTCTTTAGGTGACTTGCACCATAGTAGTATATTGAAGAAACTACAAAAATAAGGTCAGGTCTGGATGCTATATAAAAATGGCATAAAATGGTCGTTTTTAACGGCAACTTTTCCTAGAAAAGTTGCCATATTCGAAAAATGGAATAAAGTTTAAACATTTATACCACAATTTTCTTGAGAATCGGGTGTTTTATTGGTCCAACTTTTTTATGGCGGTTTGTGTTCACGTTGACAGAAGTCTTGCACTTAACAATCGGAAATCGAATCATTCTTCCATAATTACAAAGTTGTTTGGATGCAAGTTGAACTTGCATCCAAACAACTTTGTATATACTTCGTTTCTCCCTTTTTTCCAGGATATGAGACTTTGGGTGTTTTACCGCGCCAAAAATAACCCCCTCCTTCACCAACCACCTTATCAAATCAATGCAAACGTTAAATATTAACTGGGTAGCTATAGCATGCTATGATGTACTGTACAACAACGATGATGGAACTCGTATCCTTTTACTGTTACACCACTTTGCGTTTAATTTCAGCTTTTTTTCAAAATATTACCACCAACCTCCGATTTATTTCACCTAACACCCATTTTAATTCACCGAACCTCCATTATATTTCACGCAGAATTGAAATTTGGCCATTACATTTCACCCAACTTCCGACATAATTCACCCAACTAACGGTTAATTTCACCTTTCGAAAATATATTTCACCTGACTGTGAACACCGGTATATTTAATGGAAAGTAAATTAAAACCAACCCAAGCAACACATCTACGACATCTACGGCTCAAGCACCAACGTTCAAGTCTTCCATGTTCTCAGCACAGACATAAAACGGTTCAAGGCGGGCCATATGGACATGCAAACGATTCGGCTCAATTCCTAATTCATTATTGAGTTAAATACAATATAAATGCACTGAATACAGTACCTGCAATTGCCTCATCAGCTGTGTGTTCCAAGTATTGCATGCGAAACACATTTTGAGTCTGTCCGTCTGGCGGTGGCCCCATAAAGGCCGCGACTCGTTCGCGCAAAGATGTCGTAATGCGGCTCTTCAACACGATCAGGTTCAACATCGGGGAGTACGGCTCTAGTTTAAAAAACGAAGCGTCTTGAAACGTCATGTTAGCGATCAACAGAGAGACGTACCGGAGTTTGTGGTGCAGGGATGGCCTCTTCCGTAGAGTGCAGATTCAAAAATCAAGAATCCCAGCCCTAATTATAACACCTGTTAGATGAAATATATTTTCTAAAGTTGGAAATAACCGTATGTTGGGTGAATTATAACAGAGGTTGGGTGAAATATATCGCTGATGTTTTACATCGACGTGAAATATAATGGAGGTTGAATGAATTATACTTCGTACGTTGAGGGGTTATTTTTGGGTATTCTCTCAAAAAAGTATTCCTCACATTTTGCATTTCCCAAAACCATCTACCGTAGTGCTATAATAATCCAAATCACAAGCCTGATCCCTGAAAAGCAAAAGCAGTCATAAAATTCCTAAATTGACTCCCTTGAAGTGGTGGTTGGCAGCAGATGGCATAAAACGTTCTTGTGGTGTTGCAGTTGACAAAAGGGAGTTTGTATGGGGCCAAAAAGGAGCTAGCACTTCCTGGTTTCGATCCAGGGACCTTTGGGTTATGAGCCCAACACGCTTCCTCTGCGCCAAAGTGCTGTGGT
>NW_009798272.1:226815-229439 GCF_000520075.1 Aphanomyces astaci | reverse complement strand
GATCGTATACTATTCGTACATTCGAATAAGAATTATGACCAATAGTATTGATTTGAATACACATCTAAACTGTACTGTACTAACTGTAAGGTAAAATAAGGTCGCGTCTGGATGCTATTAATATATATAAATGGCATAAAATGGTCGTTTTTCCAAGAAAACGGCAGCTTTTCCTAGAAAAGTTGCCAAATTCGAAATATTCCATTTTTCGAGATTTTGTGCGTCTGGATGCCACAAAATCTCGAAAAACTGGAATAAAGTTTAAACATTTATGCCACAATTTTCTTGAGAATCGGGTGTTTTATGGCGGTTTGTGTTCACGTTGACAGAAGTCTTGCACTTCACAATCGGAAATCGAATCATTCTTCCATAATTCAAAGTTGTTTGGATGCAAGTTCAACTTGCATCCAAACAACTTTGTAGATACACTTCGCAGGATATGATACTTTGGGTGTTTTACCGCGCCAAAAATAACCCCCTCCTTCACCAACCACCTTATATCAAATCAATGCAAACGTTAAATGCTAACTGGGTAGCTATATTATGATGTACTGTACAATAACGATGATGGAACTCGTATCCTTTTACTACACCATTTTGCGTTTAATTTCAGCTTTTTTTAAATATTTCCACCAACCTCCGATATATTTCACCTAACACCCATTTGAATTCACCGAACCTCCATATATTTCACGCGGAATTGAAATTTGGCCATTACATTTCACCCAACCTCCGACATAATTCACCCAACCAACGGTTAATTTCACCTTTCGAAAAATATATTTCACCTGACCACCGGTATATTTAATGGAAAGTAAATTAAAACCATCACAAGCAACACATCTACGACATCTACGGCTCAAACACCAACGTCCAAGTCTTCCAAGTTCTCAGCACGGACATAAAACGGTTCAAGGCGGGCCATGTAGACATGCAAACGATTCGGCTCAATTCCTAATTCATTGTTAAGTTAAATACAATATAAATGCACTGAATACAGTACCTGCAATTGCCTCGTCAGCTGTGTGTTCCAAGTATTGCATGCGAAACACATTTCAAGTCTGTCCGTCTGGCGGTGGCCCCATAAAGGCCGCGACTCCTTCGCGCAAAGATGTCTTAATGCGGCTCTTCAACGCCGGCCACATATTCTCGATCGGGTTCAACATCAGGGAGTACGGCCCTAGTTTTAAGAACGAAGCGTCTTGAAACATCATGTTAGCGGTCAACAGAGAGACGTACCGGAGTTTGTGGTGCAGGGATGGCCTCTTCCATAGAGTGCAGATTCAAAAATCCCAGCCCGAATTATAACATCTGTTAGGTGAATTATATTTTCTAAAGTTGGAATTAAACGTAGGTTGGGTTATAACAGAGGTTGGGTGAAATATATCGCCGATGTTTTACATCGACGTGAATATAATGGAGGTTGGGTGAATTATATTGGCGATTCGGTGAAATATATCGGAGGTTGGTGGAAATATATTGAAAATAAGCTGGAATTAACAGTAAACGCAAAATGGTGTAGTACAGACTACAGACTGGTACGTACTTACTAGTACCAGTAACGCAACGACATGTTGCACTAAGAGACGACTTTGCCCCGAGAGATTAGGGGGAGTTAATTTAGGATTTTTTTCACATTTCAATTTATGATTCTGCTTTTCGAAAACTGCTTTTCGTCATGAAAACCAGAAGCACCTCTCGAGGTGCTTTTGGTTTTTAAGAATCAAACGCAACTCGAAGTTGAGGAAATGGGGGTTACCTAACCAATCACATGATGCCTGTTATTCAGTGGCATAGAAGCACAAGGAAACACAACATATTTCAACTTACATCTACGAAGCGAGCCACGGCAACTCGGGCCGAACGCCTGGTGATGCTAGAATTCCTTCGGGTGCCATCCAAGTTCGCACTTATGACTGGCCAAGCTACGAAAGGCAAGGCCATGAAGGGAGGCCAGAAGTTGACCAAAGCGAATGGCTGCCGCATGCTTGCAGAGTTCGTCAACCGCGCGGCGGGCATCAGCGACCGTACCTGGACGACACAAGACGCCAAATCGAGGTACCCCCACCTACGTGTGTTAAATTGTAATGTATGTGTATCCTAAAATGTAGGTATGAAGCGTGTGTGGCCTCGTACAGACGCGCACTGAAGTGGAGTTCATAGAGCAACAGTGGCCGTGGGTTGACTGACACGGACTAACAGGTGATTCATGTAATTTCCGCCCAGTTGGCAGCCAATCACAATCATCGAACGAAGATGATTGGATAAAATCAGGTACTCAGGTAAATAATACCCTTAGCACTTAATATTTGATTTCTTTTATACCGCATGTAATCTCATAATTACAATGACTTATAAATAGAATACCTTGTACACTTAATAAATATTACTATTAAGAGGTTCTGAGAATTTCGGTGGTCAAATCTGTCATACATTATTCAAGTCAAACACCTGGGCGGAATTTACATTTACATAGGAAAATTACAGAATTGAAAAATTCGTCGAGCAAAATGGACAAGCGATCCAACGATGGTTCCTGCATAAACTAATAAAGCTCCTCATGACCTTGAGAATGCATGTTTTTGCAGCATCATCACACACACGGGCGACGAGTTACGAGACTT
>NW_009798272.1:225822-226715 GCF_000520075.1 Aphanomyces astaci | reverse complement strand
ATATTCCCCCGACCCTGGTCGTAGCCCAACAACTCTAGGTTGGAACTGCCTAGGAACGTGATCCCTATTTCGATATTCACTAATACACGTTTTGGTGGATGGTTTTCGGTCGTTCTTGAACAGGTCTGGTGGCGGGGACGATTCCCATTTAACGTTAGCGAAAAAATCCAAATAATTCAAATAATCATGTCGAATTGTGTCGACGTCGCATTTAAAAGCCGCGTTGGTCACCCCAAACAGTACCGGTAGGCAACACTCATAAACATTTGAATCATTGTACGGATTATAATCCAACAACAACGATAACCAGTATGCTGTTAGCTCTTAAGCTTACATGCTAACGCTAGTACTTCGAAGTACTACGTTGTACTACTACCTCTGTCCGATTATGAATGCACGTTTTTGGTTTAGTTGAGTTATTTTGCCCAAATGATAGAATATGGGGAAAGAAAGTACACTTCGGGAATGAGGAATGCGTGGGCTATCCGAATTAGATATTATCAGCTGTATTACCTAGAAACCAGACACGAAATTCAAAGAAAACCAAAATATACAAAGTTACTTTATAATAATGCTTACATTTCTAAATTGCAAGCCTACCACCCCCGAATATCCGGATATTGACGGATAATAACCTTCGTATCCGGCTATATCCGGCCATATTAGCTCTTGGCAGGCTTTTGAATTTAAACCCTGCTCACTTTGTCCAGTCCAATCATTCTGAAATATGCTCAAGGGGCAGAATAAGGAGAACCTCACAGACAGTGAGTGCAACAGCATGGTTCAACACCTGCTGTTGCGGTGCACCAAAGCCGGCAAGATAACCATTCTGCTCACATGCATATATAAGCTGTCACTTGAAATCCTACAGAGCATGGAAATGAGTGCATTCT
>NW_009798272.1:194616-196450 GCF_000520075.1 Aphanomyces astaci | reverse complement strand
TATATATTCACGTTTTTTTCTGATTTGGCGCGGATTATGTGGTTTGAGCTTGCAAGGTTGTTCTCTAAGCCTCCCACACACCTCACTGTAGCTGCAGTGTCGTGTATTTGCTGCCATTGCAACGCATCTCCGTTCTATGTACTAAATTGGGGATGGTCCTAAACTTTTTGCCAGCACTGTATACAGCTCAATTACGCGAAATACATCGCATGTCGATGATTGGCGGATTGCCCTGAAAATTGAGGACTTTTCATGATTCAAAAACGATGCCTCAAGCGGCTAATTGAGGCTTGACTCAAGCCTCAATCAGGAATTATGGCTCTACTCCGAAAAATAAAAAAGTCGATTGAATTTCTGCCATAACGTTATTTGCTTTGTTAACTGCTTCCAGGGAATCCCTCGCTTTGCGTACTTTGTGCCCTTTCTCAGAATCTACATTAATGAAGGCAGCTGGTTTCGACGGCGAAGTTGGTGACATTTCCGTTTATATTGTCCTCTATCCGTCTAGAATCCCCCCATACCACGTACTCCGGAGTACGTTACTTTATATAACGATACCAGACATCCCTTTGAGGTTTTCAGCCGATTCATTGGTCAATTATTGGGGTCATGAGATATTTATTGGTTTCTTCTATACTTCTCCATTTGCTTCTCCAGCACGCTCCAAGAAAACTCCTATCGGCGTAACCAGCCGCTAGAAAATGGTTGCACGGGTGGGAAACTTGGTTAGAGCGGTCGTTGGCATCGATATGTAAATTTGATACAAATTTCCAGACCCCGCCCAATCGAAATCTCGCACTAAGTAATTCGCACTAAACCAGATGTACCCATTTCCGTCAGTAAAAAATGTACATACCAACCGACTCGATTCCAAATCCATCAAGTTGGTCAAACGGGGCTCACCAAACCACCATCCACATTTTCAATTTTGCTCACTCGACATGAAGTCAACCGCGTTCTTAACTCCGATGGCCTTGATCATGGCCATGATGGTCCAAGATGCTTGTGCCCACGGCCGTCTGCTCGTGCCTCCGCACCGCGGCTACATTGGCAGACTGAAGCAATTCAATGGCCTTGTTCCCGTCAACTACGGTGACCACAGCCTCAACGCTGGTGGAATTGGCCACACTAGTGGCGGCAAACACGGGATCTGCGGCGACAAGGACTCTGGAAAGCGCTTGCACGAGACTGGCGGAGAATACGCCAAGTTCCCCCAGCATCGCGAAAAGGTCATCGGGGCCTGCTACGCCCCCGGGTCCACTATGGACCTTCAAGTTCAAATCACGGCCAACCACAAGGGATACTTTGAGTTTGGACTGTGCAAACTGAACTCGCTCAACGACAGGGAAACGGAAGATTGCTTCAAGACGCTTGTCCAGCCCAACGGCGAAAAGGACTGGCAATTGCCAGCGGGGTCCAAGACCTTCAGCATGCAGTACATGCTCCCCGATGGCGTGTCGTGCGACGGAGACTCCCACTGCGTGCTTCGGTGGCACTACGTCGGGTGGAACAACCCGGATGCGGATATCAACGGCCAAGAGCACTATTGGAACTGCGCCGACATTTACGTGAGCAACACGTGCGGGTCCAGCCCGTCGCCTAGCTCGTCCCAGTCCACGCCCAGCACGTCCCAGTCCACGCCCAGCACGTCCCAGTCCACGCCCAGCACATCCGAGTCCACGCCCACCACGTCCCAGTCCACGCCCAGCACATCCCAGTCCACGCCCAGCACGTCCACACCTTCGACGTCCAAGCCGGCCATGACCAACGACCCCAAACCCACTGCCCCCTCGTCTAGTGCTGACACCCCTATGACCACGGACACCCCTCCGTC
>NW_009798272.1:189421-194516 GCF_000520075.1 Aphanomyces astaci | reverse complement strand
TCCACCTCTGGCGCCCCCCAGCCAGTGGACCCCCAGTGTGGCAAGTGCACCAACTGCTACTTTCCACTCAACAATGGATGCTTTTTGGGGTGGAGCAAAGCCCAATGTGATTCCCAGGATGAGTACAAGTGGTGCGGTGCTGGCGGCAGCAATCCGTCGTCATCGCCTTCGAACACTCCCAATCCTTCGACTACCTCCAGCCCCAATCCTTCGACTACCTCCAGTCCCAAGTCTTCCAGCCCCAAGCGTACCCCTTCCAGCAACCCCTCCACGACCAAGCAACCAACGCTCTCCCCTGATACATCTCTAAAACCGACGCCAACGTCGTCTCCTAACACCCCACCATCCCCTCCTGGAAAGTCCGGCTTGACCAACATTTTGTCCGAGGAATTATTCCTTCGCATCTTCCCTAAGGCCCTCGACATCTACAAGTACAATAAACTCGTGGCCATCGCTGACAAGTACCCCGAATTCGCCAACACTGGCAATGCCGACGTCGACCGCCGCGAAGTCGCCGCCTTCCTCGGCCAAATCTCGCTCGAGTCTGGCGATCTTCGCTACGTTGAGGAGATCAACAAGTCCACCATGTGCGAGCCGTCACCCGAGTACCCATGTGCGGCTGGCAAGCAGAACTTTGGTCGTGGCCCGATCCAGTTGTCGTGGAACTACAACTACAAGGACTTTGGCAAGGCTGTCAACTTGGACTTGGTCGCGAGACCTGAGCTGGTCGCCGAAGACGACAGCTTGGTGTGGTGGAGTGCGTTGTGGTACTGGCACGATGAAAGGCCGAACGGCAACATCCACAAGGTGGTGGGGCTCCCCGGTGGCTTTGCCAAGGCCACTAATATCATCAACGGCGGCTTGGAATGCGGCGTGAACCCTCGCAACCGCGACTCGGAAAAGAGCCGCATTGCCAGTTTCAAGAAGTTCTGCGACCTCTTGAGGGTGGCTCCGGGGGACAACTTGTCGTGCCAAACCGCTGATTTCCCCCCCAAGGCGCTTTAGATCTACCTCAAATCTACCTCAAACGTTATCTGTAGATTTTAAGAGTTGTCAAAACTTCGTTCTTGGATTTCCAGTTTATGTTTGACTATTTGTGCCAACAGGTGTGACGATGACTCCCCACTTTAACAGCGGGTGGCTGGTATATGCCCAAGTCCCACTCTAGTTGGTACTGTGAAAAGTATGTTTTGCTGTTAGTGCCTGTTCGGGGAAAACACCGCGACAAAAATTCAACCAGGTCGAAATCATAACCGGATTTTTTTTGCGGTGTCATTGTCATTGTACGGATGATCATTTCGTGTCCAGGGAAGAGTTCTGATTTACTGTATTCGTGGTTTTGTCATGGTGAGTGGGGTGCGTGTGGCTGCATTCCGTGTGCTGTGTGGCTACCCACATTGTGGCAACAGTCGAGCTCGTACCTGTCCTCCGGGTGATGTGTGGCTGTCCTTCTGGTGGTGTGTGTGGCTGTTCTCTGAGTGGCGTGTGTGGATGACCTCTTGGTGGCCTGTGTGGCTGTCCTTCGGGTGGTGTGTGTGGCTGTTTACATTGTGGCACTGTTGTGTGTGGCAGCCGTTCGAATGGGGGTACATGTGGCCGTCGAGACGTTTATGCTGCTTTGGCTGGAAGCATTGCTGCGGCAGCTGTGTGCATGGCCATGTCATCTGTGACCCGCACGCAGAAGTACAACTTGCTGACCGTGACAGATATTGATTTCCAAGCATTCTTAATCGATCCAGTGTACTACCGATGATTTATGGACAATTTACATTGTAATCAAGAGTCCTTTGTCGAGCTATGCGAGTACTGCGGGTGGAAACGGCGCAATGCAGTCTCGACAATTACACCAAATCCCACTCATGCGAAATAAAGGTGGCTGTTGTGCTCTACTTTCTGGTCCACCACAGGTTCATCTCCGCGTTGACTCGCTTTTCGACTCATCCCGTCAATTCAATTGTGAGTGCTTTGTATCCGGAATCCACATGCGTCGTGGTTGGCCCATGCTGCCCACAAACCGACACGGGGAGTCTCTGTTCGATATCGCAAAACCCAGACGAAATTCAACCAAGACACATCCAGATTCCGGTTGCATCTCGGTAATTGCAGTTTCAATCCACCAATCAGATTGCGTTCCATCATGGTTTTTCGTCTCGGTATTTTCCCCGAACAGACTCTAACTGGTCGAACTTAGCCGGAGAGAATGTCGGGTGTGGAATTTTTGCACGTGGTTTTTCGCGTGCTTGCACGTGGTTATATTTAAGTGGTATATTTGCACGTGTTTCAATCTAGGCGTAGGCCAAATTGGACGGTTTGCACGTGGTATAATTTCCAGTCAAAAATAGTTGCATGTAGACCGCGCAAATAATCCAACAGCTTGCTCTGCAATTTACTACGCAGTAAGCGTGAAGCCCATATGATTTTGGCCATGCGATCAAATATAGATGCATGTTGGATTACTCTACAACGGCCTATACGTATTCATACCAGTACCCCCTGAAATGTCAGTAAAATCTGGTGCAAATGGGTACGGCTAGACAAGGAGAGCTCGGATCAACCAGCAGAGTGTGAGACAATGTGATTGGTTAGTTTGAATATAGTGAATACCTGTGATTCGTTCGTTTCGTTTCGTTTTGCTGCACCTCAAATGAATTTTTGAATTTCATGCCTTCCCCATCGTCAAGCATCGGCCGTAAGCAGTACTACTCGGTTAAACCCAAGATAGCCATCGTCGCCGAGAACATGAAGGCCAACGAGAGCGCCTACGCCACCGCAAAGCGGCATGGTCCTCAGATCAGTCAGGTACCTAGATATCAAGAACTTGGCCAGTTTGAAAGCAGCAGCAGCCATATCGCCGCGCAAGTTGACAGTGGGAAAAGGCCATGGAGTGTCAAAGTCTTCTGGTCCCAAGCCGAAGTGCTGACCTACTGCAAGTGCCTGCGCGACGAAGACATCGCTGTGAGTACGAAAATGCTCATTGTCAAGGCATTGAGCATCAAGATGGCCGGCCGAAGGTATTATCAAACTGGATCTACGAATTCTTGAATCGGAACGACCTGTGCCTTCGTCGTCCAACTCGCCAAGGACACAAGCGTTCAAACCATCTGTAAGCTACCATGGATGACTTTGTTGACAACGTGAACATTAGGTTCCTCCCTTTTGGTACCTTGGTGAATGTTCCGATGGATCGTTTGGTCAACATGGACGAAACACCAGTATACTTCGAACCCAAGTTGCACACAACAATTTCGAAGAAGGGCTCGAAGACTGTGTCGGCTCGCGTGTGCTCGTCCCACAATCCTCGGGTGTTCGTGTGCTTGGCCGTGACAGCCACCGGAGAGAAGTTGCCACTGTACGTTATGTTTCAGGGGGTCCCGGGCGCCCGGATCGATTCGTCCTTGGAGAAGATTATGCCCCCAACATGTTTGGTACGTGCCAAAAAAATGCGTGGATGGACGATCCGACGACAGAAGCTTGGTGAAAATCGATCTGGGTGCCGTTTATTGGTGACGAAAGCCCGAGCGTGCTTCTACTCGACGACTACAAGTACCACAAGCAACCATCATTCATTCACCCTCAAAGTTGCAAAAGTAGGAACCGAGTTGGAAATTATTCCAGGTATTTACAATGTATTTTATTACAATTTTGATATATCGATATTATATTTAGGTGGATACACCTGTGTCCTGCAAACTCTGGATGTGGGCATAAATAAGCCCTTCAAGGACAACATCCCACACCAATACATGCTTTGGGCTGCAACACAGATGGTAGGAAACTCTGTCGTTGCCTCCCCATCTCGCGAAGTTATTTTGGAATGGATCAGAAAAGCGTGGTAAGAAATTTCTGTGGAAACAATTCTCAACGCGTGGCGCAAGTGCGGTTATGGATATGTAGTGTAGAATATGTAGTATGTACACAACGATCTACTGTCTACTGCTTTGATGATACTCATGGAGGTGGTCCATAAGGACGGCTTTAACAATACCAGCGTTTCGTTCGGAGCGTTGCCGCTGGTATTTGCTCGGGGAGGTGCGGTAGTCCTCTACAACGGTGGCAATCTTGTTCGCAAAGTCTTCTTTCTTCTTCAGCAAGCGCAAAGGGAGGAAGCCGACGTGGTATGCTTTCTCGCTGACAACAAGGCGGAACACCTTGAGAACCTCTTCCAGGTTCCCACTTTCGCCTTGTACGTCAAGGCGGCAACCAACCAGGTCGTCGACTGTAAGGCTATCCCCACATATGTCATGGCAGGTACATGAGCGAGTCCCTTCACCGCTCGACACACCCACGATGTCGACAGCCTTCAGCTCCATGAGTCGACACGCACACAAATACTCGTGAGGTGACTTTACTGGAGCTATAAACCAACCAATTACATCTTAGACGGGTACAGTCTCGTGGGGCTATAAAACGTTCTACAATGAGCTCAGCTTTGAAATTGGGTACTACTAGACCAGGAGAAATGATGGATAGTGGTAGGTGGGGAATACGGTAGTGCCATCGCTGAGCGATGCCCTCGACACACACAAACTACTACTCCCGCTGTCCCACAATAATGGTTCGAATCAGAATTTTGATGTATGGCTCCTCGAAAAATAATACATTTTACTGCCAAAGATAATGATTCATTTTTGAAGGTGTAACGGTACAAAATTGTCTCACAGGAAACCTTGTTCGCCTCCGTCAAACGAGGACGAATCGCATTATTAATAGAATGCGCACATCCTCGCTTAAGAGCAGCGGCAGCTACTGCACAAGATTACCCAAGGGTTTAGGCGAGACCTGACCAACAAGTACTCCTGTCACGAGTAGGAGTATTCGGTGCGTGCAATATACTTACGAACAATCGAGGAATCAGTCGTGGATCACTCCACCGATACTGTAGTTGATTTGTTAAGTGGGAACTTATGCGACATGACAGTCAATCAAATTGGCAACTAACCTCTTTGTTTAGATATTTCCTAGATTGAAACAAAGAACAAATCAAAGAGGTTATCCTAATTTGCAGGTGCATAAGCTGCTTACACTTGTAAAAGCAAACTTTATGACATGTTGTTTAAAAGTGAATAACTTCTTGCAGGAAACATACCAATACCAA
>NW_009798272.1:185716-189210 GCF_000520075.1 Aphanomyces astaci | reverse complement strand
AGAATCCTAGTCAATGGTCCATCAAATTTTGATGTGATCAGTAAAATTTAGATGTGGTCAATCAATAAATAGTCAAATAATCACAAAGTGTTTCATTATTTTACAATTTGAGCTGAGCATACCATCCGGATAACTGCAACCGGCAACCCTTTGGCAATCATGGCCCTTCGTGTGTCTGTGAATTGGCATTACTGTACGGATTTCGGGTCACAAAGAGAATGTCATTTCAAAAGGCCCGCGCTCCCAGTAGCCGATGGGTTCGCCTCGGCCCGCCCATCGGTATTGCTGGGCCGGAAACCGGAGTGACATCCTGACCTTGGTATTCCGATGTCACTGAACTCACGACATTCACACGAAGGGTTATGCGATGAATTTAAATGTTCAGGAAATCCATATCCTCGTCATTATCATTCTCAACAAATTCTAACATTCTATCATCTACTAGAAATGCCTGTCAATCACCCTTCAGTGCCAACGACGACTTCATGTTCGCTTGCTTCGTCGTCTTCCAGGTCCCTCGAAAGTTCCTGTAATTGTAGACTTTCACAATCTTGTAGGTTCTCCAACAAAGTGGAAAAGTCAAACGCGTCAATGTCAGACGGTTCAAAAGGATCCACTTCAGTGCACGGACGTTCAATGATACCACACTTGCGGAACCCGTTGACAATGGTTGTTTTTGGTAGGCATTCCCAGGCAGTGTTTACCCACTCCACAAGGTCGTATCGGTCAGGCGGCGTTAGCTTGAACTTGCCTTCACGTTGGTTTTGGACCTCGGTACGTAAATATTCAACCCAACGACGGCGTAACGCACTTTTCATAGGCTTCATCCAGGCGACGTCAGCGGGCTGGCAGATCCAGGTAAATGATGGAGGGATTTTTTCTAGAATGATGTTCAATTATTCCGCCAATTGCACAACTTCTCGGTAAAGTGTGCACTAAAATCGTCCCAAAGTAGGAGGACTGGTTTTGTCGATTTTCCGCGGCGGTGGCCAAAGTGGTAGGTCAAAAACGCAAGGGAGATTTTACTGTTCCACCACGCGGTAGGATGACCGAAGATCCTCGAAGGGTGGCGCTCATGGAGTTCTTCAATTTCAGGCCACAAGGTACGTCCAAAACCGTTTCGTTGGGACAAGTTTTCTTGAACGACCTCGGCAATTTTGGACTCACCCGTTTTGAGAACCAAAAACAATGGATACTTCACGCCATTCGAATCTGCTAACACCATTGCTGTTAGACGATCCTTTTCATGTCCAGAGCCCTTGATCCATACGATCTTGGCGCTTTGTTGGTTTATTGTCCTTTTTGGTATGTATTCGTAGTTGATACCAGTTTGATCGGCATTGTAAATGGTATCAACACCCCTTGTAGCTACAACGTCGCGAACGCGCGCTGAAAACTCGGCTAACTTCGCTTCTCCTTGTGCTAGGTCCGCTTGGCCAGCACGGCTCTTGGACCGCATTGCGAAGTGCCAACGTTTCATGAAGCCTTGGATCCAAGCATTGCTGGCTTTGAAGTCGTTAGGACCAAACCCCAAGTCTCGGGCAACCTCAAGCGCGCGTGATTGCAGCAACAGATTGCTTACGGGGATCCCTTCCGAACGCAGTTCGTTGACCCAGTCAGCCAGGCCTTCCTCAGTAGCCTTGTCCAATGTGGTGGAAGTTCCTTGTGGTCGCATAGATTTTTTAAGTCTATTGGACGGTTCGTTGGCAGCCGCCTCAATGGTAGACCTGCACTGTTCCCAGCGGAAGATCCGCTTCCACGGCGTCTTGCGTGGGGTTCCAGCGAGTCCTGGGAAGTAGGTGTCGAGCGCATCATTTATTGATGTGTCTCTTGCTGCACTGATAATACAAAGTTTCTTCGCGACTGAGTAGGATGTAGTCTTGAACAAAGGCACCTTCCGGGAAACCTTCTTGATGGACGGTCTCCCAGTCGCATTGCGATGGGCTACTGGGCGTGTCGTGTCGCGCGCCATGAATGCAATTGACAACAAAATTTCGCGCGCACATGGCACTCAATTTAATTCTCGTATACTTGATATTTATTCTTTATGAAAGGTGACTCGTTATGCTGAGGTACCTGCAAATTTGAATATTGAATTATATTGGATTATACAGTTTTCCAAAGTTCCCACTTAACAAATCAACTACAGTACCTCAAACTAGCGTTTCACGAAGGATGGCTTCGCGCTCGTCGTTTGTCAGGTCCCGCCTTCCAGTTCCCATTTTTAGTGACATGTTGATGAATGTTAAGAATGATGGTTTTATGTAGATTTATATATTGAAATTTTGAGCTTTAAAATTGGTTACGTTATGGTACGATTTCTCGCGGTCCAGGTACATTATGTTAGAGCTCTTGGCGCGCTCTTTCTCGTAGACCAATAAGAACTATTTAATCCGCTCTGGGGCGGGGTGCAGGTACATTTGAATTTTCCCTACAAATATAATGACGAGACATGTACACCCTGCCCAAAGTCAAACCATTATTGTGGGACGGAGGGAGTACATGTCGGCCATTCCTTGGCCAAAACCACTCATTCTTGGACTGATGTCACAGCTAAGGGATGCTCTCAGCGGTGGTACCAGTCCCACATACATAGCGAAAGCCCGACTTGCCAACGTCCGTGTCGAACACCTCGCGCCGCCGACCATGGCGGTACCACGACACACACAAACTACTACATCTCGGCCATTCCTTGGCCAAACCCAGTGATGTCACCGCTGAGGGATGCTCTCAGCGGTGGTACCAGTCCCACATACATAACGATAGACCGACTTGCCAACGTGCGGGAAGAGTAATCCCACTGCAAAATAAATCGGAGCAATCAACTGATACATAAACTGCATATTTCGAGTTGGTAGTTTTGCTACTATCAGCTCGATTTCGGGTTTCCACTTTTCGGATGTGAACGGGGCGATGGGAGATAGTGTAAATGACATCCACCCTGTCGATTATAAGTGGTTTGTACCTGATCCCAGTGATATCTGATTGGGTCGGGTAACATCGAAAATAAGAGGATACATCAGATCTTTGAGTATTGTGTGTCGGCAGACATAGCAACGGGGAGTGGATAGAATGTGCAAGGTTCAAACCAGTGCAGGAACCAAAATTGATGTTAACGTTACTATGAAAAACAAGGACTTCTGTGGGGGCTCGAACCCGGGGCACTGTGTTGTTCAGCCGTGACTTTACCGTCGCACTAACGAGACCATATATGATGACAAGCAATCAAACATCAATTTATATTAACTGTAAAACTCTGTGACCAAAAATTGATTGATAATACAATGTTACAGTAGTTACTGACTGTCCTCGCACAACGTCCTATGCTTCACCACGCCCATGACCATGGCCGGTACACCAGTGACGAACAACTATCTACCGTCACGACCACTACACCTATAAACACAGCGGTTGCATCGGTGACCACGATGTCAACATTATAAGGTCGTGGTCACTGATACAGCCGTTTTGTGGGCACGATTGAGGTGTCAATC
>NW_009798272.1:171076-181396 GCF_000520075.1 Aphanomyces astaci | reverse complement strand
CATTCGTTTGCGTGTCTTGCCGGCCTTGGTTGCGCGGACGTTGTTCATGAGTGTATTGTAGGGGATTTGTGTGTCCCTAGCTACGTCAGTCCCCTTGGCCCCACCAATCACCAGAGCTACCGCCCGGTCCAGCTCTTGGCGCTTGTATCGTGCCATGTCGGTGCCAAATTCAAGATGCCAGTCAAGAAGTCATATAATCTTATGCAGGTTTTGCCGCCAATATTTCGAGCCAAATGATTGGCTATTGAAAATGCACCAAACACTGGTCCGTACACCAAAGACTGGTCGTTTACGTTACTATTCATCCTGCTCTAAACGAATGCAGACCGCCTCATGATGCATGTTTTGCCGATGTGCCCGTGAAAGCGTTTGAAAAACTGTAAAAAAAAGGTAGTGCAGCGATGATTGAACCAAGGACCTTCTGCTTGCGAAGCCAATGCTCTACCAGCAGCCCATATCGGTAGATGAAAGCATGAAGCAAATTCATTTAACACACTATCAAATAGTTCCGTACGGTACGGATAAGTACTCACTCCTCATTCCAACCTTACTGACCACACTACTGACCAGGTACAAACCACTGATAATCGACAGGGTGGATGGCACGAAATCGGTCTCAAGATTTCCATATTCAAATGCCCTTGGACATTTTGGATCAGAAATCGCCGAATTTAATGATGCGTTTTCAGAAATCACGACCAAAGAGTCAATGTTATCATGTGTGAAGGAAAAGAGTTAGTACACAACGTTACAACAAACGGCGACAAGGTTGTGGAAGTGATGCAATATTGGTGTCGTTTGCAATACAAATACCAAGTCATTTGGTCGTGTAGGAGGGACGGCACTCCCACGTAAATGATATACTTAAACCAAGTAGAAATGTCCACTGACCTGCCAAGTGTTTGATTCGAAACGCTTCTTTCACACATGAGTACTTTACACATACAAGTAACCAGATATATTTCGTCCAGAGCAGTCAGGAAGCTCAGTTTTCAATAGGAAAAACCAATAGCTAAGATGCAACTATTCTATTCGGTAAATTATTGTTGTTGTGACATGTGATCGAAGGAATACGAAATTCTCTATCATCATGATATCTCACCGATTGCAATCACTAACCTGCAATATTACGTCCCATGTAGTCAGATAACACTGCTTTAAATATGCAAACACAAAAGCAATGGCACAACTATTCTATTGGTTATATATTGGTGTATAATTTGACTGTCGTGGCATCACAATTCTGGCATGGCGTCATTCGAGAATTGTGTTGGAGGATGCAAGGTACGTTCATGTCATACATGTTCTGCTCGGTGTTCATGTCCATGCATGTTATTCTCGGTGTTAGGGTAATATAGCAATGTGAGTGGGTCCAAAGTGACGGACTTACGAAACGCACTGCAGCACACACGGGGAGGCTGTTGCACACCGTGCCTACCCCTACAATAAGTTGCTCTCTACGGTTTCCACAGAACTACAGTACTGTACTAAACTGGCGTTTTACAGTATACAACTATTCCCCCGACTTCGGTTGAAATAGCCAGGTGGAATTTTCGTAGTGAGAAACGATAAGTGATTTTTTTCCTTTGACCTACCTGCGGAAAACTCCTTTTCAGGTAGAGAGGTTTTCCATTATATAATGGGATGCTTGTGTCGTTCTGCATATAACTTGAATCTGCGTCCGTGGTATGCTTGGTCGGATAATCATGTGACAGCCTTGCAAGCCCAGGGAGGGGCGTAAGGATTACCGTCTGGGGTGTGAAGTAAATCCTATTTTAGGATGTGTATCAAACTACCACTAACAGCATGCTGATTGACATGCTGTTAATCGGTAATTGAAATCAAATGACAAAGGTCTATTCTGGCACTTATTTCGTTTGATTAGGCAAGAACCAATTGAAAGCTAAGGCCACGGCCAAGCCAGCGAGAAAACGTGAATGTGATGGAAGCTACCCCGATGGAGCCGAGTGGCACGGGCGAATGCGATGCGACTATGCAACGCAGTAAAGTGTCGACCAAAGAAAATGCCAACAAAAAGGCGCCACCCAGGCGAAGTCAGTAACGATGGCCGACAAAGGGGTTAAATGCAACGCCCAAGATCACCAGGACAGTGTGGCAGTTACCAAACAATACTGCAGACGGTGAGCAATATCTACCCGATGGGTGGAGCGAAGCCCGCCGCGAGTTGTTGCAACGCATTCAGTTGGCTTATCCAATCGATTCGGAGGAAGAAACCAAGGATGACCCCGACGTGGTCAGCCGACTTCTATTGTCCTACATTAGGCAGTATGGAATTGGTGGAGTTGCGGAGAACGTAAGTCACTGCCCAAGAACGTTTGGGCCTACGCAATGGGATGAAATCGCTGGTCGTCCAAGTGTCAACCAAGTGCATTGAGGCTTCTATCATGGGCGGCGCATTTGACAAAATGCGAGTCTTCGTACCGCGCATCACTTTGGTCGACGAGGGCAGCCAATCCAACCTCCCTTTCAAGTTGAAGCGGTGCCAGTTTCCAGTGAAGCTGGCATTTGCTATGACCATCAACAAGTGTCAGGGCCAAAGCTTAAGTCGCGTGGGACTTATCTTTCCTAGCCCGGTGATCTCTCACGGACAACTGTATGTTGCACTGTCTCGAGGGAGCCAAAACCAAGGCTGGAATTCTCTGTGTTAGTGCGGGACGGCCATATCACGGATTTCATTCTTTCTAAATATCGTGCACACATCGATTCACATGACTGTCACGAGCACAACCTGCTTTTTGAAGCAAATAAACTATTCTTCATCATACGTACCATGACGTATTTCCCCTATTGTATCATCAACATCATAGCAAATGTAGGAAACCCAAGCTATTTTCAATACCTACCCAACATTTGACCCCAAAAATTGTATGCATTATTTTTTCACTGCAGCGTAGGTGGGAAAACCTACTGTTTCCTGAAGCACATTGCCCTTCACATGAAGTGTCCCCGGAAGGACATGTTGTTCAACTCAAATATGTACAGGTCCGAAACCCTTGCTGTATTCAACAAAGCAAATCATCCTGCACATCAAGTTTCTACAGCATTGATTTTCCGCATGTGATGCCACACAACACGGCGATAGTTCGATAACACTGCTACTTGAATGACGAACTCCTTCCAAAGTGTATACAGAAGTACTGTTCACCACATCCAACACAGCGGTCGTCCCTGCAAGATGGGTCGACTGTACTCTGACCAACATATCACGAGTCAATCTGCGGAGCTATTGGAGTGACCTCGAGATGGCGCCGACTGTGTTCTGACCAACATGTCACAAGATAATAAGCGATGCGATTGGACATACCGGCAAGTTGGCACCGACATGCATTCTGACAAATACGTCGCGGGTCAAACGGCATCGCTATTGGATGTTCCTGAGAGGTTGAGCTAACTGCTTTCAAGTCAACACGCCACGCGTCAAAGATCACAGCGTGTTGGTGAGTTTAGATGCACGGCTTAGTCTTAGCATAGCTGCAAGGTTTCTACCGCAGCCAATACTACTTTCAGTGGATTTCACCGCAAAAAGGCTGATCCCATTTTCTCGCAAAATACTGGACCCCGTTGTACCGCAGATAGGAGAGTTTTGAAAACGCATAATAGAAATAGAAAATGTCTGAAAACTATGCCAGGCTCAACTACGACGACAATAAGTAGCAACGACAACGACATATCTTGCTCCAACCGATAATTATCACCGGCGGCAGAGCAACGGGCTCACCTAGTACTAACTGTAAAGCTGCAAAACGGACTGAGGACATTGTGGAAATTCATGTACTTCAACATGCAGGACACATGGGAAATCGAAGCATGCTCGCATCCCCGACTTCGGCTGTCGTCGGGCGATGTGAATGATCTATGCATTCTGCAAGTGATAGCATTAACGCAAACTCAGCATCATTTACATGTTGTAAGAGGCAACGTACCGTTGTGTGTAATCCCCGACTTGACGGTAACCTGCCAAAATCGGACTCGAAAGCGGAAAAACGCGAAGGAAATACGGAAAATCAGACTAACCCACTAAATGTGTGTCATTTGGTGGTAATTCTGAGACAACCAGCTGTGGATACAGTGGTATTTGGGGTGAACGGACACAATTTGATGAGTAAAACAGAAAATTAAGGAAATGATGGTGCGATAGTCTCGACGAGACACTTCAAGTTCAGAGCAGCCCTGTGACGTGACAAAAACGTGAGTCATCCATACAATTTGAGATTTTGAGCATGATATTCATAGGTTTATTCGACATAACTCAAAAACTACCCACAATTTCATTTTTGACAAAAAATTAAAAAAATTCGATATTTTACTCAAAACCTATACGAGTAGGTCACGATGGGAAGCACGGCAAGGGCATGCGAAGTTGCTTGTCGAATCCATGTAGCCCAAGTGATAATGAACATGGAGTGCAATGACCATTAAAGGAGGTGATATGGACATGCCTCACGTCCATTACCAACACCGTTCATAACCATTACCGTTCAATTTGGATAATGAGGAACTCAAATTGTACACAATCTGTTTCATTAACCCCACAAAAATGTATCAATCGCCGTAGCTCAAGCGGTAAAGTGTTGGTCTTTCAACAATAAGGTCCCGAGTTAAATTCCGGTTGTATATATCTGATTTATTTTTACGCCCCAGACACACATCATGGATATGTATGTACAGTACAACAGCATCTGCAGCGTTCGGCGTCTTTCAGGCCTCACTGCGATACCCACTATAGTCCCGACTACTCCCCACACCGCAATAGGTATTGCTGACGTTACGGAGTTCCTTGACGTCGTTCTCGGTGATTTAAGCCCTTTGGTGAGCGACCGGGTCTCACCACAGGACATATGCCACCGAGAACGACGCCAAGGAACTCCGTAATGCCAGAGACTGGCGTAACCACCACTGGTACCTGCAGCGTGTGGTGGCGACCATCACGCTTACGGCGTGTGTCCTGCGGTACTCAACTAGGCTTCGCCTCACCATACAACACTGCAGCCACCGTCGCAAGACCTTGGTTACTATACGGCGCAGACGCCGTCAAACACAAGGAAATGCCTAGTGTACCACCCCACATGCCATCGACGCATCCTCGCGCCAATCCAGTGTCCCGCAGTAATCGCAATTATACTTCGGGACAGTGTGCATCTCAAACCAGGGGGTTCTCGATTTAGGCGCATGCGCCTCTGGCGCATTGTCCGGTTAAATTGTATCCGGCAATCATCCTAATTTCGGGACTATTTGGGGAATTACAAATATCAAAACTAGGCAAAGCAGAATTCCTCAATCGTGTGGCAGCGGGGATGAAGGATGCCAAGCGTAAGCGGGATTACAACCGAGAGGCACGGACATGCATGCTCTGTGGGCAGTCGAATGTCAATTATCGCAAAGACAACATCATTAAGCACCCTATCAAGCACAGAAACGACACCCATTCCCAAGCCATTGAATGGGACGGTGCAAAAAACCCGCTGCTACCGCGTCAATACTTTGAGGAGCGCGAGGATGTTAACTTGCCATGTTACATTGACGAAAAGTCCGAACCTTCCGAAATAACCACCAACCAGAACGGTATCTTATTTCAGCGTACAGTAGCTCATACAATGTGTTAGGTGATGGCGACGTTGATGGCGATGACGATTTCGATGCGCATTTGGAGCGACTGGTTAGTCTGCCAGTCTCCTTTTACTCCGAAATCATCATTCGAATGCTTGGAAGTTTATGCAAACAACGCGGTCTGTCTCTGCCACCAGTTCCCACTCAAGCCGAGTCAACCCAGACCGCCGTTGCAACTGAAAGAGAAGTTTTGAAGCCAACAACGCGTGCCAAAAATGACAAAGTGACAAAGCTTTTGCGAAGCTTGGGTCATGTATAGTATTGTAGTAGCTAGTATCTTGAGCTGAAATACTGACACCTCATTACTACTCATTACTACTGTGCTTTGGCCTCAGAAAACATGGTCAAACTTTAATAAACTCCATCGAGCATACAACAAATAACTTCAGAATACTTCAGCTACTTCAAAAAGACTTAGGACATCTTCAGAAAACTTCAGAACACTTCAGCAAACTTTAAAAAACTTCAGAAAACAACGGAAAACGGAAAACTTTAGAAAACTTCCGAAACTACAGCAACCTTCTGCAAACTTCCGAAAACTACAAAAAACTTCGGAAACTTCCGAAAACTACAGAAAATTTCGGAACTTCAGAAAACTATTGAAAACTTCAGAAAACTACCAACAACTTCATAACTCTAGATTTCCCTTTACACAACAAAGTTATCGAACTGCTTGGCTACTTGCAACCGGCCACGAGAGGACACTGATGCTCCCACTGATGACTTTGCTTCAACCGTCGCACTACGTGGAGTCAAGGATACACGCTTGCGCTTTCCCGGATGGGCCGTTCGATGGGACAAGATCGACTTGTTCTCGTTGGAATTGATTCCGTTCCGACGACTTTCTTGGCGGAGCAACTCCCTCAGCGGCGCTTGCTGCAGCTCAGATGTTATTGACATGACCGACACTCGCAACTTGTGTTGGCCCAAGCTGCGGCATCGTAAATGGTGCTAAAGTTCCAGCGTAGCGACCCTGTTTGAGGCCTTCGAGCCAAGTTCGTCATATTCACCATACACAGTCGATATGTGTGGGGAGTGTTGGCTACCGCATTTTCTACTCGAGTACAAATGTTACGAATTTTCATAATTCGTTCACCTGTTGTCGCTGGCACTTTCACATTTTCGTAGACTTTCTTGGGGATGCCACGAGCAATAACTGGGGAGCTTGAGGACACAATTGGCAAGGAAGCTGTCGCTGAGGCCTCAGGGTCTTCAATGTTTAGTCGGCGTAATGCATTTGTATACATTGGATGGCTTTGAAGATGCCATCGAGGATGCAGGTTGCGCGGGCACAACAACGGAGCGTCAATACGACAAAACACCTGCATATTTATTTAATGTTAGTCTTCCATATTATAATTATTATTAGTCTGACCTGACAAATTCCAGCACAAGGAATCTTGCTTCTTTTAGAAGCAAAGCAATCACAAGTTGGGTGCCCACCGTCCTCGCCAAGGATGATCCGATGCGCTGCGTCTGCCACGTCGTGGAACTGCGAAGCCGACACATACCACTTCCCGGCAACTTGAACCACATGCGGCAACAACTCCGCTTGAAGAATGTTTGCTGGCCATATGCTGTCGACGTAATTTGACCAACGCCGCTTCGCAGTCAATAGCGTTACTAATTCATCGCACGCCTTGATTTCTTGTCGTTGAAAAATACCCCATAAATGCTCGGCCAACTGGAGGAGATTAAAACGACGTAATTCTTTCTTCTTTAGCCCTACGCCACATTGAAATATTACAACATTAGAACCTTACCGTTTTCCTTGATGACAGAGTTCATGCTTTCGCCTCGTTGTGTCACCAGGCTGCTGCATGTGACGACGTTGCCTAGACATGAGTTATGGAGGATTATTGAACCATTTGAAAATAGACATAGTTGTACTGTACCTGTGAAAGCGCGGCAGACCTTCTCTTTGTGGTGATATATACTGCATAATGCCTTGTCCGCCTCCTTGTACTCGCCGTATATCGTTTTCGCCCTGTCAAAGCGAGTTTGGAACTCAACTTTGGACATCGTGGCATATACAAGCGCGTTGCCCTCCGCCTTCGCCAACCCACTAAGCCCTGTGCTACCTTTGAGGATTACATCCACAAAGTGCTTTGTGCACAAGATGTGAATCATGCCCAAATCCAGTGCAACCCCTAATAGTAATAATAACCCCCACACACGACAACAAGTGTTAGGTGCACAAATATAGCAATTAATATATATTACCAGGATATGCACTGCCACCATCCGTCATGAGGGTTGCGTTAGCTTCGTGCAACTTACACAACTCGAGCCCCAGTTTCACAGTCTACATGTAGTAATTCCTTAATATCCATCACCATACGTGCACTACATACCTCGGTGTTTTCAGACTCGTCGAGTGCCACCCCGCAGAGTGCATTTCGTCCAAGGCAGTCGACAACAGTAAATGGCATCAACTTCAGGACGTACATCGACACATTGTGTGTCCCGTCGCACAGTACAAAGTCGGAGTACGACGTTGCATACTTGATCATTCCAGGTTGCTATATTGAGGAAGAATTAGTATAATATATGCATGAAAAATAGTCACATGAAAAATATATGATACCTGCATGACGACACTATTTAACTGCAATTCTGACGTTAGGTTGACGTGGAACACGCCGCCGGTGGCTTTCATACCATAACCCATTTCAAAGAAGCGGCCCATGCTGTCCACTTCCGGACCAAGGTGTAGGACCCGTCCTCTGTCCTTTAACCGAGATAGCAAACTGGGACAAAACATCCGTTCTGGATACAACGCGTCCATGATTTCCCGGACTTTGGAGACGGGCAAGTTGAATCGGCCCAGGCCGACAACACGGTCGATTTCGTCAGGCTCTAATTGCTTCTCCAGCGTCAACAGTTGCACGCCATGTCCAATTACATGCATTCCTGTGATACTGTGGTTATGCCCCAACCCTGAACGTAAATGCATAAATTAGGTTACTGAATGTAAATTTATTGTACCCAACCAAAAGTATATTGATTTGATTACAATACGAAGTTAAGGTACAACACATTAGATTACTGTACATAGATTTGAGCTAAGGTACAATACATTAGACTACTATACATAGATTAGAATACAATACATCATTAGATTGCAGTTACACTATACTTAGACGACTTACCTATGGAAGTGATGGAATAGTTCAGATTGGCCTTGTCAAAACTGAACTTGATATGCCACGTGCACGTCGACCGGCCACTACAAGCCTGGTCCTTGTGCGTGCAGTAAAGGGTGGATCGCCACATGATAGCACCTCGTCCACCGTGAACAGGGTGGGGGTTTTTCTCCGAAAAGTTCTTTCCCGTCCGCGACACTGTGAAGCCTCGGGCACGTGCCCACGCCTGCACGCAAGTTACGAACTCGTTGGCGTCATTGAATCTGTGATGGATACCGAGCAAGTCGCCGAATGCTGGTGCCTGGGATGGGATACCAACCGTCGCTGGTTCATTGCCGGATTCGTCAGCACCGGGCATTTCGCTAGGTGTGTGATCTCCCTCGGGGTGATCATTGCTGCTCGTCTCGTCCATTTTGTTTTAAGTGTGCGCTGACCATTTAACCATTCATCCGTATAATCTGCGATATCCGGATGAGTTGCCGTTTAAGTTCGACGATGATACTCCATAAAAACTAAATGTCCGTTATATTCAATAATCCTACATTTGATCCCGAAATTAGGAGGATTGCCGGATACAATTTAACCGGACAATGCGCCAGAGGCGCATGCGCCTAAAACGAGAACCCCCCAAACCAGCGCCCCGCCGCAACAGCTGGGGCTCCTGTAGTGATTGATGGCAGCAAGAGCTGTTACGGCGGGACACTCGTTTGAGATCACATATCGGTGGGATGTGTAGTCGTATCTACGGTATATTTGCTACAGGCACAAGCTGGTAGGTAATCGTGTAAATGAAAACTGAAGTTCTACTTGTTAGTCCACTATGGACCTTCTACTATTCTTTTGTTCTAAACATCTTGGACGAATGGTCGAATGATCGGACCTCGCGGCATGGCACAAGTTACCGAAGAAGTCAACCGCAATGAACACGACATGTCCCTTCGGAAAAGTGAAGTCCTGTTCTGCAGCGTGCAGAGCAACTGGGTCGCGCGTTAGTTTGACCCATTGCAAACACACACACTCTGTGTGTGTGGCGTGCCAAAGGTTCCGATACCTTAGTCGAGGTACTGAGTACTTTAGTGAATGGTAGTCAGTAGGCGCCTCGTAGCGTGTTTAACCTCTCTAGTGTCAGTGTGTATACTTGCTACCTTGACGAAGGTCCCGTGGCCGAAAGCCAAGAAGAAGCGGGAGACAAAACAAAGATATCTTTAGTTGATTGTTGAGCTATTCACTGGAGATGGTACGAGAACATTCCTACGACGAGGAAACGCCAACGAACGCCGAAGAACGATCGCGGTCGCGTGACCGGATCGAGGAGCCGCGAGGACGCGCCGCTCGGCGCACTGTTGAGAACCCGTTCAGATCTCCCCGACGACGACAGCCACCTGCTGTCGACGAGTGGCAACCGCCACGTGGTGGGATTTATACCCCTGCTACAACCCGAGGAACACCAGCTGTCGCAGCGTTTGTTGCTGCTGCTCCACCAACGACTGAAGCAGATGGCGCTTCAGTGCCGTTGCCAGCCGAGAACGATCCGTCCGACGTCCGT
>NW_009798272.1:162677-164536 GCF_000520075.1 Aphanomyces astaci | reverse complement strand
ACCTGTATTGACAAAGCGAGGTGCTGCCCAAGCCGTGCACGATGCTTTCGTAGGTGGAGTCGATGTCGATGGCAATGTCTCGTTAGAAATTTAATATATAGTTCTACATCATTGCAAGTTAGTTTACGAGTTCTCTTTATACCAGCAAATTCGTCGGCGAGGTGGCCAAGGAATTGCCGAGATGTAGTAGTTTGTCACGAGATGTTCGACACCGACGTTGGCAAGTCGGTCTTTTACTATGTATATGGGATTGGTACCACCGCTGAGGGATGCCCTCAGCGGTGACACCAGTCGAAGGATCAGTGCGTTTGGCCAAGGAATGGCCGAGGTGTAGTTTTTGTGTTTGCGATGAACGCGACATGTGTCGAGAAGACATAATGTGTAGGTGGCATACCGAACATTTCCTACCGCACTGCTCAGATTATTTAACACCTGTTAATATTTGTGATCAACATATCCACGTGTGAAAGCTCCACCACACGCAAATGCCCCTCCAAGTGTAAGCATACCATTACCACGTGTATGCACACCATTTTTGTAATGGCACGTGTAAATATAACAAAAACCACGTGCAAATATGCTTTTCCCCAGAGTGTGTGTGTTTGCAATGGGTCAAACTAACGTGCGACCCAATTGCTCTGCACGCTGCAGAGCAATGACATACGCGAACGGCAAAAGTATATTTCGACAACTACAAATGCTCTAACGTTATGCGTCGAAGGACTTCGGAGCATTAATCTATATAGAAGTAACTACTTGCCCCCACCAACGCTTGTATCCAATTTTCAGTGAGCTACGCGTAGACTTCAGTTGGTTGTCGGGGTACCGGTGATATCGTTACGTAGAATATTTGTTTAGGGGAACAATCGGATTTGACATCGCTTACACTATGCAAGGCAGCAATGATTTGATATCGCTTACACTATGCAAGGCAGCAATGGGGTTACAATTCAATCAATGTGGAGGTGATTGCGAAACTCTTGAGTAGGGCTCTTTGAGTTCGGTGTAAATTGAATTCGTGTGATTCAGAATTCAGTGTTAGATTAAATGTAGTCGTCGACGAAGGGCTTGGTGATAGTATTAACATGGTCTCGCGGACTGTAAGTTATGTGTACGTTACTCCGGAGTATGATGGTTCTTGTCAGAAGGTAGGACTACGAACTACTATTCACACAAACTTAACGTTTCTGTGAATGTATTTAAAATCACCAAATTAATACGTCACAATAAAGCCCCCTGCCCGCCCCCCAAATCAAGACATGTCTTACATCGCTATAATATGTGTGCACACAATGAAGTTGGGATTGGGGCTGTATTCAGTGGGTAAAATAATATATATACAACGTAGAAGTTGGTGATGTGTGGCATAATTTCGGTCGGGCGTAGGAACATGTGCTTTGTGTTAGATGATTGTGGATGAGGAAGTGAATACATAAGATCTCCATAGAACTTTGCGAATTACACTAGTGTAAGAGGTGTTTGACGCAATTTCCGCCCAGCTTGTCCTACTTTTGAAGACTCGTAACTCGTCGCCCGTGTGTGTGATGATGCTGCAAAAACATGCATTCTCAAGGTCATGAGGAACTTTATTAGTTTATGCAGGACCCATCTTTGTATCGCTTGTCCATTTTGCTCGACGAATTTTTCAATTCTGTAATTTTCCTATATAAATGTAAATTGCCCATGAGTTTGACTGGAATCATGTACTAGTATGGTGCATTTCAACTAAAGACTACAAAAAAATGCCTTGTCTTTCGACAGCTATTCCAACTTTGTATTGATATTTTTTAGGAAAATAAGCCGTAATAACGATAGAACTGGTCAAGACCATACTGAAGTTACGGTTCAAAATTTCGATT
>NW_009798272.1:154539-157522 GCF_000520075.1 Aphanomyces astaci | reverse complement strand
CCGATACAGTTTGCTCACACTTGTGTGGCCATATATCGGTAAATTAAAGTTAGCGTGCATTTCGAGCTGCACGGTACATGTCCACGATAGTGTTGTCGAACGAGTTTTCAACATCCACCTTTTATGTAGTAAGTATGTCACGAGTGTTGAGAGCATTCAGTTGTAGAGTCAGCCTTCAAATCGAGTTATCGTCCACGACAACCAAGTGAGGAAGGAACGGAGGATAAAGAGCAAGTAGAAATGCAAAGTGTATCAAAACTGCCATATTTTGGATGTCTAGTCTGCCGCCCTATTGCAGGCTAACGTTATGCGCTTTCCTGCGATCCTCAAATGTGGTTGCAGCATTGTTGAAAATGCAGTTAACTTATCCCAACACATCGAGCTCGATGTACTACCGTTGCGACCACGAACACGCCAAAAAGCTTGCGATTTCGCCATGATTAGGGTCTGGGCAGTGCGTCTATATAAATCTCAATTCGGAGTCAAGCCGACCATGACATGGTTTCTATAGTTTGGTTTCACAATGTCAATTGCAAGCTGGGCAGATTAATAGCGT
Source organism: Aphanomyces astaci (assembly GCF_000520075.1). Lineage (NCBI taxonomy): Eukaryota > Oomycota > Saprolegniomycetes > Saprolegniales > Verrucalvaceae > Aphanomyces > Aphanomyces astaci. The sequence continues at coordinate 156,966 of NW_009798272.1, read as the reverse complement.
AAAACTGTGCTGTGGATGTTGGTCGTGCAAATTCGATTTATATCACGTCATATTCAAATATCTTGATATTTGTATTTAGGGGTTCTTAGTTTCTCGATGGACGCCCGTCAGGTTGGAAGCTAAGCATTTCTATTGGCTATAATGTGCAAAACCACAAAGGTGGTCAAACTCCATCCAGCCACGACAATTTGGAGATAGAAATGCCATGCGACTGATGGAACTTGTTTCAGTAACGTGATGTGGTGAAGTACAGTATATACACCGGTATGTATGTCGTTGAAATGACAGGTCGGTATGAATTTAGTAGTGTGCTCTGTAAATATACTGATAATTTGGCAGATAGTACATACTGGTATACTAAGGGAATTTGCCCGACGCTCGTCGTGCACGAAGCCTTATAACCGGATGCCGGTCGTGTAAAAACCGTATTATGGCGATTACCCAATACTACTACGTACATGGAATGAAAATACAGTACACATTTTGTCCAACTTACGTATGGTACAAATACAGCACGGTCTTGTACAGCTGTACAGTACTATTAATAGTAGGCAACAACCTGCAGCCGTTCGTTCTCCCCTTCCCACCAACAAGGCTCAAACTAGCAAGGTCCTATATTTACTACGACATCACAAAAACTGCTACTTGCATTACAATGCACATTCAAACCACTTGACAGGCTTGCGGTCGTCGCCCCACCACCCGTCTCCGTTCCGAAACGACGTGTCCAAGTGGTTCAGCGCAGCCTTGTAATTCGCACTTCTGGTATTGCTTCCAAACCTACTAGTACTCACGCCCACGCCGCACGACCAGAAGTCCACTACGCCATCGTCCTCCGTGTTATGTTTGGACAAGGACGAAACGAAGTTCAACCCAGAGGCCCACGTGATCAACCCCACAGGACTGACGCCACACAACAGTTTCTTGTCCGGGTGGTTGATGCGAGCTTTCTGGGCGGCAGCGTACTGATCATGCAAGGTCAAGTCGACGGTGCTTTGGTGTTTCAGCTGCAGGAACGCTCGTTCGGCGGGGCATTTGCCCACGAGGTTCAAAATCACCTTGATGGGGGCGTCGCCCCAGCCCCCAGAACTGCACTTTTGCTCCAGTAGATTCGCCGTCTTGCTGCCTTGCATGGGCGCCGACAACGAAATCCACGACACGCCCTCGGAGAAGCTGCACCTACCGGTGGCCAGCGCGCCCCCTGCAACGAGGTTCCCCATGGAGTGCGTGACCAGAATGAGGTTGCCCACTGTCGTTCTGTTGTTGTTGGTTCCGTATTGCAACGCTAACCGACAGAAATCATGCTGAATCTCTTCATCCGCCCACCCTCGCTTGACAGTCTCCATTTGCACAAAATTGGTGCTGGAGCAGCATGGGGCGTTATCTTGAATGCTCCCCCAATACTCCGCCAACGAATCGACTGTAGGGCCGTTGGAGGATGTGCCCAAACCGTGCACAAAGAGACAAGGGCGACGGAGGCCGTTGCAGCTGCACGACGACCGACCTAGCGACAACGTTCTAGGGACCCTGCCACTGACTTTCGAAGGTGGTGCTTTCGGAAGAGCTGCCCGGACAAACGGACACTGGCGATCGGTCGACGGAGCTACAATGTCTGAGACAATGTCTGAGACTCGATTTGGATCGTAAATGTACTCGACGGTGAACGTCAAGTCGTCACCGAGGACGTGGGTGATTCGATTGGCGCTCGATTTGCACACGACAAACGTTTCACCTGCAAACTTGAGCTCCAACAGTTGGCCCTGGTCGCAGCCCACGGTGGTTGGCGCACCGTGCTCGTCGACAACGGACACCGCGTGCGACCCTTCCAAGCTGCTTTGAAGGAGCTCGATGGGGGGGATTTGCGATGGCTCCATGCACCCCGACGTGCTGGGGGTGCCGTCGGAATAAGAAATCGACCAGTACGCACGGTTGTTGAGGAGCACGTATGTCTCGTTCACGTCGTTGCCTGGCTGGGTTAGAATGGCGTCAAAGGTCAGCGCCGACCCGGCGTCTTCTTCGAGGTCGCTCGCGCGAGGGACGATGTACACGGTGGCTTGGCTTTTGCCGTTGAGTTGCATGGTCGATCGAAGGGCGGTGAACGTGACATTCAACGCCGACGCTTGTTGTATGTTGGACACGATGCTCTTCGTGTCGAGTTTGGCTTGGTGTTGGGCAAATAGGATGGCCCCCACGGTCGCACATGCAACGCCACATATAGCCAAGACCGCGGCCACCAGACGAAACCGAGTGATCATTGGTTTGTGGTGTTGGAACGTATTAAGTTCGCGGGGGGTCGCATGGATAGCTACAAATGGGTCGTTGGTTGGAGTGGTTGGTTGCATAATGCTTTGGCGCAGGGCGACAATTGAAAAGTGAGCAAATGACAACGACTGCTCGACTTTTTCTGGTGTTGTATTTCTGCACTGG
>NW_009798272.1:139257-151922 GCF_000520075.1 Aphanomyces astaci | reverse complement strand
TTGTGACCACCCGACGGCAAAATACAGGAGCCAATCATAAACCATAAAGCATCATATTTCCATCAATAAAACGCATGTATTTGAGAGCAGACATTTCCATACTAACTTACTGTTAGTACTGACACTTCGCTTGAATGGTTCTCAACGGGCGGGGTGCCAACTTCACCACTGACGAGGACTGCCAGCTTGTTCGTTCATGGTTGAACATATCCCAAGACGAGTGAGCACAACCAAGCCTCCATATCCGGAAGTGACAGTTATGCGGATTTTATACCGTTTTTCCGTTAGGGTTGCGCAAAAGTAAAATACGTCAAAATACAGTCTGATTATAAGGATACCGTTAGCTACCACTGGTTTCACTCGTCTCACAACTGCGAACAGCGTATTTGCAAACTACAGTAATATGTGGAGGGAGAACGAACACCACTTCCTTTTCCTGCATGCGTTTTATTGATGGAAATATGATGCTTTATGGTTTATGATTGGCTCCTGTATTTTGCGTTTACCGTCGCACCATTGGGGGATGCCCTTAGGCCGGGTCTGGGTGCCACAAAAAATGGCATAAAATGGCCGGTTTTCGAAGAAAAGTTGCCGAATATTCCATTTTTCGAGGTTTTGTGCTTCTGGATGCCACCAAAGTTCAAAGTTTATGCCTCAATTTTCTTGAGAATCGTTTGCTTTATGGAGGTTTGTCTTCACGTTGAAGTCTTGCACTTCAATCGGAAAACGGCGATTTTATGCCATTTTTTGTGGCACCCAGACCCGGCCTAAGGGCATCCCCCAATGGTGCGACGGTAAAGGCAAAATACAGGAGCCAATCATAAACCATAAAGCATCATATTTCCATCAATAAAACGCATGTATTTGAGAGCAGACATTTCCATACTAACTTACTGTTAGTACTGACACTTCGCTTGAATGGTTCTCAACGGGCGGGGTGCCAACTTCACCACTGACGAGGACTGCCAGCTTGTTCGTTCATGGTTGAACATATCCCAAGACGAGTGAGCACAACCAAGCCTCCATATCCGGAAGTGACAGTTATGCGGATTTTATACCGTTTTTCCGTTAGGGTTGCGCAAAAGTAAAATACGTCAAAATACAGTCTGATTATAAGGATACCGTTAGCTACCACTGGTTTCACTCGTCTCACAACTGCGAACAGCGTATTTGCAAACTACAGTAATATGTGGAGGGAGAACGAACACCACTTCCTTTTCCTGCGAAGTATCTTAATTATATTATCCTTCTGCTGAGACATGCTCCTGATACACTCAAGTCAAAAGAGGGACATTTGAGTCAAAAAGAAAATGTGACCTTTCTTTTTGGCCAGTGCAGAAATACAACACCAGAAAAAGTCGAGCAGTCGTTGTCATTTGCTCACTTTTCAATTGTCGCCCTGCGCCAAAGCATTATGCAACCAACCACTCCAACCAACGACCCATTTGTAGCTATCCATGCGACCCCCCGCGAACTTAATACGTTCCAACACCACAAACCAATGATCACTCGGTTTCGTCTGGTGGCCGCGGTCTTGGCTATATGTGGCGTTGCATGGGGTAACGTTGTTTACAGTAAACCCAAAACACTAAATATCCGTGTCATGCGTTATACGTAACGTTGTTTACAGTAAACCCAAAACACTAAATATCCGTTGCATGCGTTATACGGATATGATATACGGATACTAATCTTATACAAAGATCAAGATATATCTCAGTGGGGAAATTCAATTCGCCCATGCAAAATACCGCTAGGTTAAATGTCTATTTCTTGATCAATTCATCACCAAATTTAAATCTGAGACGAAGAATTTCTTCACCATGTTAACTGTAAGATCTCTCGATTATACTACGTAGTACGTCTCGACTACACCTTTTTTCGGTTAATTTCGAAAAATATCTGGTATATTTCGTGGAATCCCATGTGGAAATTCATTATATTTCGCGACCTCGGCATTTAGTTTCGTGGGAACGTCGATATATTTCGTGGACTGCCAGTATATTTCGTGATTTGCTCAGTTTGATTCGTGTCAAGAGGACGAGGAATGGTGTAGCACTGAGGAAGGGGGCGGGAGCGCGAGGAACACAATGAGCACTTGTGTGATCGGGGGCAAAACTGAAAGTGAGGATTATCCCACTGCTTACAGCCAACCAAAGAGAACACCGGATAATATCCTGATCCGGTGTTTTGTGCCGTCGGAGCCAAAAAACTGCCCAGATGGCACAACATCCGGATACAATCCGGATGTGCCAAAGAGGCCAAAGCAGACAGGCCAAAGTGCCCCTTCTTGACAGCAACCCCACTGGGCAACGGGCTCCTGAAGGCCTTCGAGGCGAAGGTTCTCAAAGATTGAGCAGTGCCAAAGGCAATGGACCTGTGCGAAAAACTCGCTAAGGCCAAAATTGCCAAATGGCATGTCGCTACACAAGCCACCCTGAGAACAGAGGTGGAGATGGTGATGTAGGAGCACGCAAGAAGTGTAGACATACAAGTCCATGGTTTGCTCAAAGAGCGGGAAATACCCAAGTAAAAAGAAATGGTAATGACCAGGATGTGCATAGATGCAACAAAAATATGATAGTGTGGCTCAGAGATCAAGGTAAAGACCCATGTATATATGCCAGAAGCATAAGTGCAAATGAGGCTCAAAGAGCGGGTGTAAAGACCCATGAATAGCAAGTAGGAGGTTGGACGGAGGTGTGGGTGCACCTTGAAGAGACTCACTCAAAACCATGACCCCAATCGTACGGCTGGGACTTGAGTGGCGCCGTTGGCCAGACGAGACCGCCAACTTCAAGCGGCATGAGCAGATATAGAAATGAGCAAACCCCAACAAGGTCGAGTGGCGAAAATGAAGGCGTGAATACAAAATGGTGCTAATATACCCGATGCATATAAATGCGACGTGTAGAACACGAGGGACAGATACTGATCGACGCCATAAGGCATAAATAGTGCGTAGGTGCCATAAGGCTGAAGCGCTAAAGGCACTGTCCAATTAGGGGGCACGATCATTGAGGATGTCGTGAAGTTTATAGATACGCAGAGCGTTGCAGAACCTACGAAACGCAGGTTCCGGGTGGGCATTTGTAAAAAAGTCCGCAAGTTGTTCTTTGGTGGGGCAGTAGTGGAGAACAAACTCCTTGTTCTCAACGAGATCCCGAACAAACATAAAACGCACATCAATGTGCTTGGAGCGCCCATGATGCTCAGCATTTTGAGCGATGCTGATGGCGGATTGGTTGTCCTCGTGAACCGAAATCGGTTGATCACTAGTGTGATGTAGCTCGGCAGCGAGTTGTCGAATGTATAAACATTCTTGAATGCAAAAGGCAAGAGCCACAAACTCGGCCTCGGTGGTTGACAGAGTCACAATGCCTTCCTTCTTGGATAACCAAGAGATAAGGCTGTTAAAGAACAGGGTCAGAAATCCACTGACACATCGACGAGTGTCTGGGCACATGGCGTAGTTAGCATGCACATAAGCGGAGAGAAATGGCTTGGAGACATAGTCCCGGCCACCGAGCATAAGCCCATGCAAGAGAGGTGCCACTGAGGTATCGTAGAACGCGCTTGTCAGCACGCCAATGGGCAAGACCCGGGTTGTGCAGTAACTGCGAGAGTTGTTGAAGGGCATAAGCCAAGTCAGGCCGAGAAGCCATGGCTAAGTACATAATACTGCCAACAATTGACCGATACAGCTTTGTTTGCATAAAAGCAATGTCCTCAGGTGTACTAGCACACTGAGCCTTGGATAGGGGCGTAGTGCACTTAAAAGGTGTGGCGACGGCCTTCGACGTAGACATATCGAAGGGAACAAGTACTGTAGAACAGTAACGGGATTGGTGGATGAACATAGTTCGATTGGGACGATTGTGGGCGATTTCCCAGCCGAGAATATCTCGAACTGGACCTAAGTCATTCATGTGAAAGCGCTTCGATAATGACGCTTTGAGATCCGAGGCAAGAGCTTTGTTCGGAGTGATGATCAAGAGATCGTCGACGTAGAGGCTGACGATGGTAAAACCATCGTCGCTGGTTTTGAGAAAGACACAGCGGACTTTGTGAAGACGGGCAAAGCCCAAGGAAGCCATGAAGGTGACAAAAGTTCACTACCATAAGAGTGGGGCTTGTTTGAGCCCATAAAGGCTCTTTTGGAGGAGGCAGACATAGTGGCGCCGAGAAGCAGGGTCGATGAGGGAGCCAGGAGGCTGTTCCATGCGTATAGGGCAGTCGATTTTGCCATTAAGAGAAGGCGGTTTTGAAGTCAATTTGTTCGCATTCCAAATCATGGATGGCCACTAAGGAAAAAAGGAAGCGTGAAACTTCGAGTCGTACAACAGGAGCAAAAATGTTCGTGTAGTCGATGTCTTTTTGTTGCATGAACCCTTTGACGACAAGTCGGGCTTTGTAGGTGCCATCGGCTTTGAGTCGAAAGACCCAGCGACAAGGTAGAACCGTCTCGTCATGACGATGTTTGACCAGCACATATGCGCGGTTGGAGAGTAAAGACTCGTATTTGGACTTCGCGGTCAGAAGCCATTGGGCATGGTCGGGGCGCGACATGGCATCACGCCAGTCTTTGGGGTCGCTGTTGTCGGCGCGGTCGGCGAGCACAGCGTAGACTAAAAATGGTCCCATAGGGGTTGAAGGAGGAACAGAGTTCGTAGATTGTAAGGAAGGAGACGCCATAGCCGAGAGTGAATAGTGCGGTTGGTTGCTGTAGGCAACGAGGGACTCCATAGGAGTTGTGTCCATGGGGAGACGAGTTGATGAATGACTAATAAAGTCGAGGGACGTAGGTGGTGGTCGAATTGGCCAGTGATGATGGGTGGGCCGAAAAGGCGGACGGAATATGACCATAAAGTGGGCGTAGAGGATAGCAGTTGGGTCATAGACCGGGCTTGTCAGCGGGAAAGTATAGAACACATCTAAAAGACGGTCTGGTTGAACCACAGTGAGTGCTATGATGGGCCGAGAAGACGATGGTTGTACGGATGGGGTACAGTAGGCTGGACGGAGCTAGAGGCTTGTCGTAGATGAAAGCACTAGGCCTGTTCTCAATCAGTGAGTGTAGTGAGGGCAATGGGGCGTTGGGTTCCAACGATGGAACGAAAGTAGGATCTGAAGCAAGTCGTTTGCGATACGCAACGGCGGCTTCAACAGAGTTGATCGCGGGAAATTCGGACTCCCGGAAAATCACGTCACGAGAGTAGATCAGTGCATGAGAATGCAGGTTTAAAAGGGTATAACCCTTGCGGTTGTGTGGGATTGGCGATTAAAAATCTGGCTGGGCGTTGAGTAGCTTGTCCCATAATATTCGAGGGGTAGGGTCGAGGTGCACGTACTTAAAATTGGCCTTGGCACTTTGTATATAAGACAATGGGAGACTCACGAACATAGTCTTGTCGGCACGTTGAACGTGGACAAACGCTGTGCAACCGAAGGTTTTGATGTGACCCAACGAGTGGTGTCGTTTGAATACGACGGTGTAGGGTGAGACACCTTTGTTCGAGGACGACAGAGAGATGTTAATCAGCCATGAGGCATAGTCAAGGGCAAAAGCCCATAGGAACTTAGGCAGGGCCCCTTCGATGAGCATAGCTCGCATCTTCTGAACAACAATGCCGATACGGCATTCAGCGACCGCATTTTGTTGAGGTGAGTAGATGCCACCCGAGTGTTGTACTTCGGCCGGATGAGGCAGTCGAGCTTCGCTAACTCTTTGGCGTTGTCGCTTTGGAGAGTGCCAATGTCCGTGGGGTGCGTATGACGCAACGCGCCAACATCATGTTTAGAAATAGACATGGCATCCGTACGAAATAGTTCGTACGTCTCATAGAGATTTTTCCGATAACGCATTGGATAAGCCCACATAAAGCAGGAGAAATCGTCAATAAAGACAACGAAGTAGGCAGAGCCACCCGCCGACAGAATCGGGCTGGGTGTCCAGATGTCCGTGTGGACAAGGGCGAGGTAGGATGTAGCGCGGAAGACCGCTGAGGAGTCAAACGGACTGCGCTTAGACTTGGCGTAAGCACAAGTCTCACATAAGTGACCACGAAGATGCTTGGCCTTGAAGAGCATAAGCTAGGGGTTTGTTTTTCTCATGCGTTCAAAAGCATCAATGCCAGGATGACCGAGACGGCGGTGCCAAAGGCGCGCAAGACTAGTTGCTGAGAATTTGGAGTCAGCTACGAGGCTGGTGAGGCAATCGGTTGGAACATGAGTGACATCATAGACACGGGTGGTAGTTTGTGTGCCAAGCATTGCATGGGCAACACTAAAGTAGACAGAGTCTGTAGTGAGAGGAGGCGGTGGAGGTAACTTGGGGACCATAGATGGTCGATGGGTGATAGGCGCATAGCGCAACACCGACGAGTAAGCAAACATATGCAATTGATCGTAAAAAGTGGAAAATCCACTGTATTTTGTCGAAAAGGTCCGCAGTGCGATTTCGAACGAGGCCATCATGGCACGGAAACGGGTCAAGTCCGAAATGTGGAGAGCCTCTCCATGGTGTGGATCAGTGGGCATGACCTTGGGTTCGGAAGGGAACGAGCAGAGGACCATGGCATTGTTGGGTGCATTAAGCACGTCTCTAAAGGAGGTGGTGATCTCACACACATCACCAGCCGGAAACCGGACTGTGATGTCGTCATCCGACGCCTCGCGGACGGAGAACAGGTTGAACTGTAGTTCGGGGCAATGTAGGCCAACATTGAGGCGCAAAGTGCATGGACGGATGTCATCGACTTGGTCGCGGGACGACATGTCCACTAGCATCGAGATGGCGCCATAACCGACAACTGGGAACCTGGCGCCGTTCCCGACTGTCAAAGACAGCGCACATGGGACGAAGCGCGAGAAATAATCTCGGTTGGGGGTCCACGAGGTGGAGGCACCGGAATCAACGATCCAATGTTCACGCAGAGTGGGGGAGTTGGCAGGACCATCATTCTCACAGTAGCGGAGATATGCGTGTAGGGCAAAAATGCCATTTCTCTTGATGGCTTGGAAGGGTGGATGGGGACGAACAGCTTCGACACAGCGTGTTTCCAGCGTCACGCAGTTGAACTTGACGCTGCGCGTCATCACAACTGGTTTGGCGTCACTGCCATACGGGTACGCCAAATGCGGCACGCTATGGGAGACGGTTCCGACTTTGACACCGGCTGTGTCCAACGCTTCCATGACGGCGCGCGTGACTACGGTCACATCCGAACCAGAGTCCAAGAGCACATCGTCCACACGGACGATATTCTCCAAGAGCACCCCGCGCTCTGTCTTCTGTCACTGCGGCTGGTTGACCAGCACCTTGATGCCGTCCTTCCAGCGCTTGACTTGCGCTGCCAACAACGTTTCGGTCACGCCAGGCGCGGCCTTCGGGCACCGTACCACACGGTGACTCATGTCACCACACTTCAAGCAGCCCTTCTTTGGCACGATCGTTTCGGCCTTGAGGGTCTTCCTCAAACGCTGACTTGAACCACGCGACCCACTCATCGTTCGTGATGGAATGGTGGTCGCGGTTGAAGTCGAACAGCGTGATCCGGCGCTTCGAGAGCGGGTCCATGCAGGCACTCACGGGCATCGCGAACGGACGCGATCAATTGCACTGCAGAGCGTTGATCTGCCCCAGATACTTCTGGTACTCGCGCATGAAAGCGCGTTTTTCGGCCTTGGACGAGCCCGAAAATGTCGGCGGCTGCGGGAGCGCCGGCGCGTTCCAAATTTGCGGCGCCGTACGGACGTAACCGCCATCGCTGCGCATGTCCGTATCGTCACGGACGTCGGACGGATCGTTCTCGGCTGGCAACGGCACTGAAGCGCCATCTGCTTCAGTCGTTGGTGGAGCAGCAGCAACAAACGCTGCGACAGCTGGTGTTCCTCGGGTTGTGGCAGGGGTGTAAAACCCACCACGTGGCGGTTGCCACTCGTCGACAGCAGGTGGCTGTCGTCGTCGGGGAGATCTGAGTGGGTTCTCAACAGTGCGCCGAGCGGCGTGTCCTCGCGGCTCCTCGATCCGGTCACGCGACCGCGATCGTTCTTCGGCGTTCGTTGGCGTTTCCTCGTCGGAGGAATGTTCGCGTACCATCTCCAATGAATAGCTCAACAATGAACTAAAAATATGCTTGTTTTGACTCCCGCTTCTTCTTGGCCACTAAGGTATCGGAATCTTTGACACGGAACACACACAGAGTGTGTGTGTTAGCAATGGGTCAAACTAACGCGCGACCCAAATGCTCTGCACGCTGCAGAACACGTACCAACGGTGAATACTAGTTACTGTAGTAGTAGTACTATAGCGTAACAGTATTCAATGTAAGCTGTGTAGGAATTCGAGTGGTAAGTACTGCTGGTGTCTCCAATTTTGAATCGATTTGACAATATCAATGAGCAATGCGAGTTGGCGTTGTTTGTGTCTCCAGCTCCATAGCGTTGTCGGATGGATGCTCTTGATTTACTGTTAGGCCATATTTGAAGTGCTTTTAATTCGCTAGACTAAATGGAAGTGACTGTTTTGTCTCCCGCTTCTTCTTGGCTTTCGGCCACGGGACCTTCGTCAAGGCAGCAAATATACACACTGACAATAGTGAGGTTAAACACGCCACGTGGCGCCTACTTACTACCATTCACTAAAGTACTCAGTACCTCCACTAAGGTATCGGAACCTTTGACACGGCACACACACAGAGTGTGGGGTGTGGAATTTTTGCATGTGGTTTTGACGTGCATGCACGTGGTTATATTTAAGTGGTATATTTGCACGTGTTTCAATCTACGTACGCCAATTTGGACGGTTTGTACGTGGTATAATTTCCAGTCAAAAATTGTTGCCTGTAGACCGTGCAAATAATCGAACAGCTTGCTCTGCAAGTTACTACGCAGTAAGCGTGAAGCCCACATGATTTTGGCCATCGATCAAATATAGATACATGTTGGATTACTCTACCTCGACCCATCCGTATTCATGGACTAGTGCCATCACTGAGAGATGCCCTCAACACACACAAACTACTGCATCTCGGCCATTCCTTGGCTAAAACCACTCATTCTTGGACTGGTGTCATCGCTGAGGGATGCCCTCAGCGGTGGTACCTTTGTGAACCGGACTGACCGCAATTAGCCGAGTTCTGATAGTTTAGGGCATGGGGATACCTAGGAATTTTCTCTGATTATGAGTCGGGGTTTAGGGGTTCCTAGGGCTCCTATGTGCGTTTTGATCGGCACATATGTTCCTAGGAATGCCTAGGGATAATTGGGGAGATGTCTAGGGATACTTAGGGAGATACCTAGGGATACGAAAGGCAGATATACCAGTAAGTGTGAGAAAAACCTAGGGATACCTAGGAATGGTTTCACCTAAAACGTCGGTCTGTTGGCTTATTGTTCTATATTTTCTTCAGTGCAATGATGGGTCGTCACTGGAACAAGTAACGAAGGTACCATTCATCATTGCTTAATCTACTGTGCGATGGAGTTGAGCGCGAGCAGCAGTTGTTCCGATGTGGGTGATGCTCTTGCTTGGGACGATGCATCCATGGTCTCCGAGTGAAGTGACCAACAACGACGCAATTCAAGCAAGCAATGGACAAGTGTAATGCAGTTTGACACCCCAGCTTTCACGACGCAAAGGCCTACCTCAACATCTCTACCTCATTGAGGTATGATTGCTAGAACAGCTAACGCTATGTTAGGTATAAGCACAGTCGGAACTACAAGTCATCAAACGTGAGGAAGGTGTACGTATATGTTTGCTGCAGCCACTTGGAATGCCCCCATGAACTTCGAATTGTTGCTGAGCTATCCTACGCCAACCTTGAAGACTCTGCCTGGAACATTCAGCCGAACATGATGACGACTCAAGCGGCATCCACCCTCAAGTTCGCCCTGAAATCGATCGGTACCTGAGATGTGGCTTTCACCCAAAAAACTCGAAGTAAATTTTCTTTGTACTTACCTTAAATAACTGTACGACCTAGGTTGAGCTACATCATGTACATAGTGACAACCTAGACGTGTTGAATAAGCTCCCCACAAGAACTCAGATAAAGACTCGTCGAGCATGGATTGGGCGCAAGAAAAGTGGAGGCTGGGAAATCTCCAATTTGGCTGATTTGATCACGTGGGGACAAGCACATCTCTGTGCAACCAAGGAGACATTCTTCGATCGCGAAGAAACATTCGTGTACGAAGAATTCATTGAGCTCGACAACGCGTACAGGTTAGTTGAAAGTTGTAGTTACGTTTGTGTGGACCTGTGTACGTGTTGTGGTAGGCACAAATTGATTGCCCTTGACATTATCGAGGGCACATTCACCAGCGACAGCGTCGAAAGTACGTACGCTGGGTTAGTCGTGACGTCCCGGCAAAACATGTGGAACATTGCATGGGCGAGAGACCGTCAAGGCGACAGTTTGGCCATTGCAACGGATGGAACGTACAAGCTTCACTTTGACATTGTGTGAAATCTGTAGAAATTTGCATAATCGATGACTTACACAGACCAGGTGGTTGGACGTTGATAGATTTGGGCGCTGTGTACACGCGATACACGAATGGTTCTTTTCGGCACCGCTTCCTACCGTGGACGTACGGTACATATTTGTACGAGCGGAATGCGAAGAGGTACTTCAAGCTTTTTGACGTGACCGCCACGAAGTTTGAGGAATTCTTCGACACCAACCTCGTTCCTGCCACAGCATGGATCGACCATACGCCGTACATTTATGCAGCGTTGGTCAGGAAATGGCCAAACGTGCATGTCGTGTCGTGCTACGTTCACATGAAACGTAATGTACACAAGCACAAGAAACTACTACGGGAATCGAACAACTATTCTCGTGTCAAGGCGGACATAGAGCGTATGTGGCTTGCCCGATCACACCACCAGTTTCACGTGATTGCCGCCATTTGCCTGTCGGAATGGATGGTCGATCTAAGCGAAATCGAGATGTCGACATGGTTTCGTGATGTGTACCTTTCTCCGCCGTGGGACCAGTGGTTTTCAACAGCGTCGTATTGTCCAGGAGTTATGCCGCATCAACAACATATCGAAAGTCATCACAAAAGCATCAAAATCGTACGAACACGTCAGCATTGCGATACTCATTGTACTCGTATAGGTATGCGCACATGAACTCAGAGCAACAACAAGCGTGGTTCTCGAACATACACTCCCTCGCGTCCTTGTATCGGATGGACTTGAAATCAACACCTCGCCGGCCTTGTGGGACGAGTCAGTCCTGTCCATCTGTGCCCAGTTCGGACTCAAGTTGAGCCCGAAGAAGTGTCATTTCTTTCTGCGCGAGGCAGAATGGTGTGACAAGGTGATTTCGGCCGATGGAATCACCCATTCACCAAGCCGAATTCAAGGACTTGTGCATTTGTCGCCGCCGACGACCGCGGCCGACCTCCAGCAGTTTGTGTGTGCCACCAACTGGATGCGTGCGAGCATCCCCGGCTACAACCAGCTGGTGGATCCGTTGCGACATCTGCTCGACGTGGCCACCAAGGCAGCCGGAAGCTGCAAGAAAACGGCGTTAGTGCGTGTTGCACTCCCTGTGCCGTGGAATAGTCGTCCGACTATCTCAAGTGTTTCAACGATGTGAAACACGCGTTGGCGCATGTGGTGCCCCTGTCGCACCCGCGAGAAGACATGACGGTCTGCGTCTTCACGGACGCCAGTGACCTGTTTTGGGGTGCGGTCGCCACACAAGTACCGCCAGCGGACCTCGACTTGCCTCTCGAAGACCAGCGGCACCAGCGGCTTGCATTCATCAATGGGTCGTTTTTTGGCGCGAGTGCGCGTTGGCCCATCGTGGAGAAGGAGGCCTATGCCATGGTCGAGTCGTGCAGGAGACTCGATTACCTGGTCGTACGCCCGGGTGGTTTCCGTCTGTTTACGGATCACCGCAACCTGGTGTACATCTTCAACCCAAGTGGCTCGAACACCAACATGACCAAGTACCAGGCCGACAAGCTGCAGCGATGGTCGCTGGCGATGTCGACCTTCCCGTACACCATTGAGTGCGACTCGGGTGACGCGAACGTATGGGGCGACCTCCTGTGCCGATGGGGTTCGGCTCCGGCGGATCAGCCAGTTGTGAATGTTCGCAAGTTGATCCATGTGGTGTCGCCCCTGCAACAAGTGGATTTCGAGTGGCCGACAGCCGCTACGATAAGAGGCATCCAACGTTCAACCATGGAAGGGGGAGGGACCCTCCCAAACGGCATGGATTGGGACGACGACTCCCATTTTTACGTGGACCCAGACGGACGAATCTGGATCCCAGACGGTGCTGTCGACCTACAGAAGCGGATTTGTGTGATGGCTCACCAAGGAGCAAGCGGTCACCGTCGCATCGCAGCGACGACCAAATCGGTGTATGACAAGTTTATGTGGAAGACGCTTTCCACGGACGTCGAAGCGTTCGTGAGGGCCTGTTTGCACTGCCTGTGCATTGACGGAGAAATGATTCCCCGTCCATTGGGTTCGGCGCTTCACGTGGAGAAGCCGAACGAGCTCATCCATTTCGACTGGTTGTCGATGCCCATGGCGAAGTCTGGCCAAAAACAAGTGCTTGTCGTGAAGGACGACATGAGTGGCTTTGTACAGCTGTTCGCGGCAGAGTTCGCTGACGCCGCCGCAACCGCTC
>NW_009798272.1:131855-136543 GCF_000520075.1 Aphanomyces astaci | reverse complement strand
ATCGAGGCGCAGATCGCGTTTGGCGATGGCGGATTTCATGTGGAGCGCCTGGACGAAGCGCGCTGCGTGGATGGCCAACACCAAGTTTTGGTGAAGTGGCTTGGACTTGACGATGAAGAATCGTCCTGGGAACCTGCGGCGAATTTGCTGGACGACATTCCAGTCGTATTTCGCAAGTGGGCGGCGGCGAACAAGGAAGACCCTGCCGTGACCGCCCTCATCAAGACACGACTTTCCGTAGGAGGGGAAGTGTTCTGCAGCGTGCAGAGCAATTGGGTCGCGCGTTAGTTTGACCCATTGCAAACACACACACTCAGTGTGTGTGGCGTGTCAAAAGTTCCGATATCTTAGTGGAGGTACTGAGTACTTAAGTGAGTGGTAGTCAGTAGGCGCCTCGTGGCGTGTTTAACCTCACTAATGCCAGTGTGTATATTTGCTGCCTTGACGAAGGTCCCGTGGCCGAAAGTCAAGAAGAAGCGGGAGACAAAACAAGCCCTGTGATTGCTAGAAGCTCTGCGAGTTCATCAGTGACCCCAGTACTTCCAGGAAACACCGCGCTTCACTGACATCGGTGGTG
The DNA here is from genome assembly GCF_000520075.1 of Aphanomyces astaci. Classification (NCBI taxonomy): domain Eukaryota; phylum Oomycota; class Saprolegniomycetes; order Saprolegniales; family Verrucalvaceae; genus Aphanomyces; species Aphanomyces astaci. The sequence goes on along the minus strand of NW_009798272.1, from coordinate 135,966 downwards.
GCTTTGTTGGTGTGTGCGTGAGTGCAGTTGAAGCTGCTCTGACGTCTGACGCATACACCAACAAGGCCACCACGGGGAACTCCCACCGTTGCTAGCTACGACTCTTGGTTTTGTCAATGGTCTTTTTGTGGGTCTTGTCCTGTTGGTGGTCTTTCGGTTCGTCGTGTGGACTCTGACCATCCTAGTGGGCTTGCGGGGGGACTTGCCGGTGGTAGATTGCGGTGGGTCATGTCGTGGATCTTCCCACAAGACCCACCACAAGCACTACTAAAAAATGAAATAGATCCCGCCAAACGTATCAATTGTGATTGCGGCGGGATACTGGTTTGGGGAGTCATGTAGGGTACCCAGTTACAAGGCAATACATTGAAGCTTTCCCTGGCGACTGCAGCGGTCCTGAACGAGTCATTTTTGGCGGTCCATTGCGTCATCTCAGTCGTGTGTGTCCTTCAGTATTAAACATAGTCTCACCGCAGAGCGTCTGTCACTGAGAATGCAACCACAGCACGCTGAAAACGCCGGCGGATATTCCACTAAACGCCGAACATCACACCAACCACCAACGACCACAACATGAACAGATTCTAGGCTGTCGATGGTAAATGCTGCTTGGGTGACATCGTTCTTGGTGGCGTACGCCCTGTGGTGAGACTCCGTTGACCGAAGGATATACGCAACCGAGACGACTTGCGGATCAGCAGAAGCTCAAGTTCTCGATGGTGTTTGCAGCGTTCGTTGGAGTCGTGTCGGTTGTGTTTGCCCTACCGAAGAGCACGCACCATAAACACTACTCCAACGATCGATGCAAACACCGTCAACCCGGTATAATGGTATGCGCCCTACTGTGTTCTCTGGCGTTTCAAGGGAGGCGGGTGCCTTTGGGCTGTCTCTGGTGTCTGCGGCAAAAAATGGTATTACTGTGGCGCCCTTCGTGACGAATGTTGCGTGGTAAGTCATCATCGGCTGCACTTTTGATATTTGTAGCGTCTGTATTAAGTTATACTAAATACGTATTCGTCGTCCATTACTTGCCATTGTCGATTGTGCTGGTTCCTTTTTCGTCGATGCTGCAGGTACCAACAGAGGTCGATTGCATGGGTTCATGGCGTGGCGGTCGACGGCAGCGTCATTTCATGGGACACGGCCTGATACTATTTGCATGTGAGATGCGGCAGTCGATAGCGTAGGTATACCGTGTCCTGGAGCGATTCATGACGTCTACCGCGGATGGCACCGTCGATAACGATAATGTCTTGTTTGGTTGTGGCACTTTGTGTGGTTGATACGGATCAGGAGGTTCAGAGGGGACACGTTTACTTTGGCGGTGGATAAAGTGTGCCCTGTATCGACTGCCGCTGCATGCACGTATCGAGGTCGTGCGTGCAGCGGCGTTCGATCCTGGCGCAGGTGGTACTGCGCTCGGGGTTTCGGGGTTCTGCCAATGCAAAACCTTTAATATTACATAAATGGTGACTACCTGACTTATTACGCTTGAGGGGATATTTTTGGGCATTTCTCTCAAAAAAGTGTTCCTCACATTTTGCATTTCCCAAAACCATCTAGTGCTATAATAATCCAAATCACAAGCCTGATCCCTGAAAAGCAAAAGCAGTCAGAAAATTCCTAAATTGACTCCCTCTATTGAAGTGGTGGTGGCAGCAGCTGGCATCGCCAAACTATAAAACCTTGTACTTCACAGTATAATAAAATATTGTTCCAACAGCATCCCTGGATGGACTACAATCATACATATGTATCAACGTGCAAGTACAATCGATATTTCGAGGTAATATATGCCTTAGCATGGACATACAAAAGAGAAAGAAAGCTATAGCTGCCTTAACGCTTGGAAGAAAACCATGATCTAAGCACAAGCACATGCATGGAGGCAGGGATAAGGGAAAGTCTGCATGGATATTTGTCTTGTTTATGAGCTGGCGTCGGACGGGCTGGACGTGTAGTCGGGTTGCTTCTTGCTCTCATGGTAGTCGCGCACGCTTTGAAAGTACGGATGGGCCATCGCCTCCTTGGCCGTCAGCCGTTCCTGGTGGTCAAACTTGAGCAGTCCGTCCAAAAAGTCCAGCGCGTCCGCCAACACCAAGTAAGTGTTTGTTGTCGGGAGTGACGAACTTGTCCCAGGGTAGTTCGATTTTGGCACCTTTTCTTGGAAAAACGGCCATTTTATGCCATTTTTTGTGACATCAGACCCGGCCTAAAGAAGGTTGCTGCTTACTGTACTACTACTACCGGTACCGGTAGCATGCACGCACCCATCTCCCGTCAAGGGATATGATAGATATACGTATACAAATGCATTGCCAATCATAGAAGGTTTCGCCATGTACCAGTATTTATAAGGGCTTGCGTATATCATATTTATATATGCAACTAACTGTATGAGGAAACGCCCACCCTCGATGAAGCGGCGAGAGCGAGTTTCCATCTGTTTGGTCAAAGTCGATGATGACAGTTTGCCTTTCCCCCCATTGCTCAACATTAATTGCTCAAGCATGGTTACCTCGTTGTTGACAACGTGGGCAACATGGTTCGGGGGCATGACCCAGCTCTTCTGTCCATGGCCCCACTCGTTGCAGTATCACGCCCGCGACTGCCGCGACTTCCACATCCATTCGTTTCCTTCAGTCAAGTTCCAGTCGCACCTGGACAGGGGAAGCGCGGCGAACATGCCGTTTGCCCTCGTACCCGATCTGGGGGGGATTTGGTATTTGCATGGCAACGACCACGCGTCCACCAAGCTGAGCTCGTTTGCAAACATCCAACAGATCGTCGAACACGACGCGTACACGTTCACGACGTACGAAGGCCGGGGTGCAGCGTTCTCCGACGTCGGTGGCCTCCACTCGTTCCTTCGCCACGCGGGCGTGACGTATCGCGTTACAGCCACCAACAACACAGCGTACCGCATCACACCGGAACTGCATTTGCCGCCCCTGCTGATGGGATTGACACTGGTCGTGCCAGGGTTCGTTGCAACGTTTGACCTGCTCAAGACAAGCGACCCCGACGTCCTCGTTCGAGCCTCCACAGTGCTGACGCGAGAGGCCACTCCGTACAACATGCTGCGCATCGTCGACGCCGAAGGTCAGCTTACACCAAAGTACTACTCGCATTACATCAAGAATATTCCCCCGACCCTGGTCGTAGCCCAACAACTCTAGGTTGGAACTGCCTAGGAACGTGATCCCTATTTCCATATTCACTAAAACACGTTTTGGTGGATGGTGCTTGGTGCCTGGGGAAAAGATTATTTTCGAGCAAACGATGGATTATTTCCGAGCGAGGCTTTGGGATGGAGCATTTTAGAGCGTACTTAGATTGTTGCAGTCTTTTCGAGCATAAGCTGTGATGGAGTGGATTGTTTTAGAGCATTACGGATATCAATTACCTAATGTAACATCCCTCAGTTTACACTGGGACAAACTGGATTGATAGAGAAGATATATTCCCAAGTGGGATAAACTGGGACAATTGATGCCTTTCGATTCAATTTTGGATACACAACACACAGTCCACAAGGGGTTTGCGCATTACACGTACGTTATCCGGGGTGGAGACGTAGTCTCCGTGGGGGAAAGGGTACGGTTCTGGTGAAAGAATTCTGGGGCTAGTGACCATGATGAAGTCAACAATTATTGTTTGGGATGCAGTGGGATAAATGGGTATATCCCCACGGATAATATCAAGTATTTAACACTTCGGAGTAAGTTTCACTAACAGCACCACTTTACAGTACTCAGCATTGGCATTTTAATTTCCATATGATATTATTTGCTCGGAAATTCGCCAATGACTAACACATGTTCTTGTGCTATTAAGTGCGCTCGGAAAGTGTCTCTCTGGACTATTTTGCTCGAAATCGATCCATTCTCAGGCGTGCTCGGAAATGCTCCATCATTTGCTCGAAAAAAATGCGCACCCTGGTGCCTGTGTGGCAGTTTGGGGGGGCGTCCTGACTTGAAAATCCCGGCCTTCCAGGTGAAGTGCTTGGAAAACTCGTGGATCAGGTTGTGAAAGGCGTCGAGTGGCAAGGACACGGTCGTTATGAATGCACTGCGGTCTATCGTACCATACAACACTATCCATGGACTCG
>NW_009798272.1:122141-129678 GCF_000520075.1 Aphanomyces astaci | reverse complement strand
CAAAATAAGGTTTCTGAAGTCCTCCAATGCAAATGGTAACTTGGTAGCTATAGCATGCTACTAGTGTACAATAACGATGATGGGACTCGTATCCCTTTGACCACTACTGGTACGACTTTGTACTTACTAGTAACCCGACGACATGTTGCACTAAGAGACGACTTTGCCCCCCGAGAGATTGAAGTGGTGGTGGCAGCAGATGGCATTTTTCATCGCCAAAACGTTCTTGTGGTGTTGCAGTTGACAAAAGGGAGTTTGTATGGGGCCAAAAAGGAGCTAGCACTTCCTGGTTTCGATCCAGGGACCTTTGGGTTATGAGCCCAACACGCTTCCTCTGCGCCAAAGTGCTGTCTGTGCTGACTTCCATGTAATCAAACATACTGTGAAGTATCTGTAACTCGAGCCAACAGTCGAGCTGGTGTTAACGGCAGCATCATCCAAGTGTACAGAATGCAATTACCCGCTTAATTTCGCGACGTTGCTTAATTCACACTGAAATAACACTGTAATTCGTGCCCACTAGTACGGTTTTGCTTGCTAGTCTGTGGGTCTCACTACATACAGCTCAAGTAATCGAATGATCATCCGATTTCAACCAAATCTTGGTCGTGTTTTTGCCGCCATCTACATGTCTAAGCCTACCATGGAATTGACCCCCCTAGTGGCTACCAATAGACAACGCTCTCGCGGACAAGATGGATAAATAAACTAATTAAACTATCGTCGGAGGTCAAGGTCGGAGGCTGCTGCTGCTTGTCGTGTGGATGCGTTCGATGGCGTGTGCCAAATCTGTTTCGACCAAGTCTTTGAGCCGGCAAACTTGGTGAAGGGGCTCGGTCACCGTGGGCGCGCTCGTTAGGATCTCGCGGAGCTGGTCGACTAGTCTTTCTTGAGCGTGCCCCAGCACTACCCAGTCATGCCGCACCTGCCGTTGCATCGAGTGCACTTGCGAAACTTGGATATTTGTATCTGCTGGGCGGCGTTGTTCGGGGGGTGACGGGGGAGCACGTGCCAACGGCGCCTGTGCTCGGCATCTGTTTTAAACGAACATCTCGGGAAAAATCTCATATAAAAGTACCCCCATTCGATCTACCACGACCAGGAGCTGCCGCTGCATGTCGCGTAACATCGCGTCCATCGACGATTGGAACGCCGTGATGAGGTTCTTTTCGTGGGCCAACACGAGGGCCATCAGCCTATCCAACAAAGTTCCATCGTTGGTCATGACTTTATCAGAGTTTTGCGTACTGAAGTCGCGCGGTCTGCCATTCTAGTTCGTCCAGCACCTGCGACACTGTGTGAGTGTGCATACCCGTTGCATACATGATGTGTTTACGTGATCCAGGTGCTCCAAATGACGCTCTTGGCGGAGGTACTTGTTGGGGTAATCCCCAACGACAAGGGACGATACCCTAGCGTCGGCCACGGCGTCCAACAATGCTGGCACAGTATGCTCCATCCATTGAGCGATTTCGCCCTCGTCCCTAGAAACGTGCCACGTGTCATGGATGTCATTGGTTCGTTGAACGGGCGTACAAATGGGATTGGCTGGGTGAGGCCACTTGGTCGTCTCGAAGTGTCAGGTTGGCCTGCAACCAGGCCATTTCCACTGCCACGAACTCGGCCCGCCACTGCTCAATCGCTTGCGACCACGACTGGTTGTAATCGAATGAACCCCCCGCCAGAATCTCGTCGTGCGCGGCCAATGCTTCCAACATCCATGTGACAGTGTGGGACTGCATGGGGGACTCGGCAATCACGGAAAGTTGGCGCGGTGGCGACGAATTTTGAAAGTATGGCATCACATGCGCTTGGATGTGATCGAGCATCTTGTCCTCTTGAACGCTCAAGGAAATGCAAGACGTAGGACTCAGTACGGCTAACTCCAACGCGTTCGATCCTTCAGCCAACTAAACACCGTCAACATCGCACTGATGTGTAGGCAAACCATCATAACTACATACATGGTCAAGGATATGATCGAGAGCTTCCATGCCGCTAGAAGTTTCCAGGGGGTATGTATGCACTTGTCTTGGACCCATTCGCACTGCTTGGCCTTCTGTGGCCGCAATGTGCCGGCGCAGGATATCCGCTTTCCTTGATTCCTTCGAATGCTGCCGCTCCAGTCGCGCAATATCGGCAAGAAGGCGCGATTCATCGTCGTCCACTTGTTGCATGGACTCCTTCGCTTGCAGCTCATCGCCAGATTCGAGATGTAGGGAGGCTAGAACTGCCTGCTCGGCCGCTGTAAACTGCTTTGCCGTGGACTGGTCAGGCGACACCACGTCCAGAAACCAGTGGAGAAACGCGTGGAGACGCACCGATGGTGACTGGTAAAGTTCATGGAACATGTGCGGCATTAGCTCCAATGGACAGCCCATCTGCTGAAGTTTGTGACAGAGTTTGACCCCCGACGAGGTCGATCGCGGTGACAGAGGACGCATGGGAAAATTCGAATCCGGATAACATTAAAGTATTCTGGTACATCCGGTACAATCCGCACGATCCGAAGGTCGGAACAGCGCTCAAATCGAACGACCAATGGAAGTCATCCGGGGTCATATTTATCGAGCGCCAACGCTTACTGTTCTGTAGCTTGAATCAACCCCTGATCATTTGTGAATTCACCAACTTGCCAAAACATGGGAGCTCCTGTCGATTTCGACCATCCCCACATGACCCTGCGTAGCCTGGGGACATATTTTGGCCGCAACTCTCGTGTAAGATTGAGGTTTCGCTCATGAAATCAAGCAAATCAAGGACATCCTCAAGGATCACGACACTCAAAATCATATTCTCCCCCTGAAATTTCACCGCCACATCAAGCCCCCCAGCGCCATTTGGTGGAAAAGGAAGTAGTCGCCGGAAAGAAAGTCCCCTTCAGTAAGACGTTGGCCAAGCGAAAACGTTTGGAGATGCAGGCAAACGCCACAAACGACGACATGATGTTGAAGACCCATTTATGAAACGGAGGACTATGAGATCGCCCAAAGGATGCAGCACTCAGCGCCCGCCTTCTTGTTAGCTGTAAACTAAATAATTTCGACTAACGTTAGTAAGGTGATTCAGGTAATTCCCGGCCAGCTTGGCCTACTTTCTGAGTGCCTTAACTCGTCACCCATTCATCCGATGAGGCTGCGAACACATGCATTTTGAAGATCGTGACGAGCTTTATAACTTTATGAAGGTCCTATCATTTGTATCGCATGGTCAATTTGCTCGTCGAATTTCTAAAATTGAAATTTCCCTGTGTGAATTTAATTCCCGGCCAGTAAGTCACTTGAATAATGTATACCTGATTTGGGTGACAAAATCCTCAGAACCTCTTAATAATGATATGTATAAAGTGTTCAAGTAATTCAATTTAGAAGTGCAACTAATACAAAAACAGTATTACATGTCCGACAAGCAGAATATCAAATCTTACAAGTATTTGAAAATAGAGTACGTATTTTTGTCCAATCATCGTCCATGGATGATTGTGATTGGCCATTTGCATGCCGGGAATTGCATGCTGGCCGGGACTTTCATGAATCATCTTATGTACACTTACAGTCAATGTCGCTCCACCACGTATCGAAATACCAAGACAAGCGACAAAGTTGCGCATGCTCGCCCCAGAGCATTCGCCCAGTGATCTAATTAGACCTCTTGACGTATGAAATGAATCCTCAAACTTACTCTAAAAACCAAGAGGAAACGTTTAAAGCACAGTACCGTTGTGCAAAAAGATACGCACCATGATGTACGGTACATAGCAATTTTTCCACCTTGAAGTCTGTTGGTTGCTGCGATGATGTAGAGATTACATAGGGGGGCGGAGTCCCTGCAAACCAGCATACAGTACGTTATACACATCCATTCATTCGTCAAGAGGTCTACCGGTAATCAGCAACTTCAAATTTTGAACTCGAATACAGTACTAGTACTGCTAGTACATAGTACGTGATGATGTGCCCTTGCAATTTGGAGTTTTGCTCCACCACCAACAACACCATCACTCTGCCATAACTTGCGCACGTGCGAAGCTTGGACGTTCCGGTGTGGATTGTCAGTCCGAGGTCAACAGCTTCCCCATAGCCAATCAAACACGGCATCGATATGCCGATTGGCTGGAAACGTCGCATTACCTAATGGCCTCGTCGCACGTAGAAATGTGAGAAAATCCACGCGATTGCTCCACATCGAACCTCGAAATTTCGATTGTTCACCAGTGGTGGCGGCACCATTTCCAAACACGCTCGGTTGCCTTCACATCCGCAAAATAGCATGGGAATTCTGGGAGCCAAGCGTGAAGCCCAACTCAAGGCTGGCATCGAACAGTGGCTGCTCAAGAAGACTGACGATGCCCCTGAACTCAAACAAATCAAGAACATCCTTAAGACCCACGACACCCAGCACCACTTGCTTCCTCTGGCGTTCCACAAACGCATCAAGCCGCCCGTGTCACCGCCTAGACGCCTGCTGTTCAAGGCCGAAGTGGTGGCTGGCAAGCGAGTGCCGTTCACCAAGGCGTTGGCCGTCAAAGACCGCAAGCGCATGGACGTGATCTACGAGTCGGACGACTACGAAAAGGAGAAGCGCCAATCGACGTATTCGACCCAACTGCTGCTGCACTAACTGACGTGTGTAGTACCAAACTATTTAATCACTAAGTTATACTTCGAAGTACTATTATTCACCAAAACTTGAACGATCACACTAACGTAACTACTGTATTAATCGTAACGTTATGTGTTTTGTCGAGGTTGAAATTGACGTACAGTACCAGGCCCATACAACTTAGAGTTAGTTGTGATTGTCAGCTTGGATCTTTCACAGTCGTACTGTTAAAGTCAGGTTTGATGTCCAGCTATTAGATTGATGAAACGAATGATATATCAACATTCAGTGCCATTACAGTACCATTCTCGTGAGTGGAAGGGGAGCTTACTCCGCTTCCTGGTGCCGATGCCAATGACCTGAGAAAACCGAGGATTGAACCAGCAGACCATGAGAATGTCCATTTCCTACTTAAATCAAGCGTAAATTGATCTCGAAGTAGACGCGCTCCCAACTGAGCCAATAGAACTGGTCAATGTGGGCATGAGATTGTACAACAAGAATGAGTACTCTTGACTGTCTGCTAAGTGCAAAGTGCATGTCTACTGCGGCGACGGGGGAACGAGGCCAAAGCGATCTTCAAGCACATTCAACACCTCGGCCGTGGACGTCAGTGTCTTGGATTCCACCACTTGTCCGTATTCAATGTGGTTGAAGGTCATGCCTAGGAGGGATAACAGACCAGCTTCCGTCCGCTTGGCACACGTTGCAGCCTGCGTAAAGCGACTGTGAGGGCTGGTCGACACATACCAATTCGCTGGGATGTAGTCGGCGTGCGCCATCAAGTTTTCCGTGGAGAACACGTAGCTGGCGTGGAAGTCGCCAGCCTGTTGAGTCTTGTAGTACACCCCCCAAAACGTACTCGCAGCAGGAGGAGCAGTCGCGACGAGGAGAAAGTCCCCGGAATACGTTGACGGGGACGCGTGGCGTTCAAGGTGCACTCGCTTCAGCTGGTACTTTTCCCCTCCCTTCGTTTCCACAACGTGATCTTCGTTCAATGGCAGCGGCGACGGAGGTTGACCCCGGCCCCCAAACCCTACATCACAGAGGTACCTAACCCACATCATGAGCACCTCTGGTACATCCAAAGGGTAGAGTGCAGCACGCACTGTGACGTTTCGCCTTCGCATCGTACAAGCATGATCATGTGGCTCAGACCAGTCAATCGCAAGCCAGCACTTGCGTCCGATTGGAAAGGAATCACAACTCGAGCCGCAAGGGTGTCCACCGTGAAGCCAAACGCACGCAACGCCGCAGCCAGCAGCGCATTTTGCTCAAAGCAGTAGCCTCCACGCTTGTCCGTCACTAGCTTTTGAAAGATCTTGTCAGCATCCAACGAAATGCGCTCGACTGCACTGTCTTGGACGTGACCACGGTCCACAGGAAAGACGCCACATGCCGCAAGGTTCTCGAAGGGAATGGCCAAATGGTGATGGACAACAACCTTGGTCAAGAAAGCCAACGAGTTCTCCGAGCCAAGTTCCACAGGGTCTGTTGGAAGTCCGATGCGCTCGAGGTAAGCCTCCTTGTCAAAGGGCAACGTCGATGACATGTCGAGCCAAAACGCTGTACCTTCCTGGACAAAAATAGAGGAATGCTCCATCAACCCATGGGAGCTGTGAGCTGCTGTTTGCATTCGATTGCATTCGAACAGCCAATTAGATTGCTGGAATAGTGGGTGTGGCTACCATGGAGCGATCGCCGTGTCACATGAACTTTCTACGCAATTGTCGATTTTTGGACAAATATCACAAACGAAAATAAGGGATACAAATATCAAGATAAACAAAGAAAACGAGAGTGAATGTCAACATATAAAATGTTTGTCTTGTATACATAATTTCACAGTCGGCGAATACAATAGAGTACAGTACTCTGGAGTAGAGTAACAATATCTGTGGGCAGAGTGGGAAGTGAAACATGCAGACCCGGTCACACCACGGCACACAAATATCTGGGTGCATCTCTGTAGGCCCGCAGACTTGAAGTACCATGGTAACCATGTGGAGTATCCAGGCGCACTTCGGCACTAATGACTTCGGGTTTTGCACTATTCTGTGTGCTCCTCGCCCGCAGTCCGTGTGCTCTCCTCCTGGATTTCTGCTCTGCCAAGGGATTTCCTCCTTTTTGCCCTTCAATAATGTGGACTCTGGTTTGAGATTGCTCCGCTCCCAGACAGCCTGGGGGCAAGCTGCAACCCGAGTCAAGAGGAGGACACGAGGTTTGCGAGGTGTCACACGACACTGGAATTGAGAAGAACTCCATTGCGGTGTACAACACAATAATAGAGTTATCGGTATGACTGTGAGTTGAGATAGCCCAGAATACTCCTTAAATTAATAAGCCCTTTGAAATATAACCACAGATGTCAAATCGATTGGAGGTTCAAGCGCTCAATCTCCCTCACTGTCAGCTCAAAATCGGAGGAAGATAGAAATTCATCCGGATATTGGTCGATGTTAGCGCACCATCCATCCATTTCAGGAGTAATCAGCCTTCTATGGACTCCCAGTCATTTCCATTGAGATAAGTGTATTGCCTTGCAGTAAATATATCCCATGTAACGTTAACGATTCAGTTATGATGATTGGTCCAAACTTGAATTATTTAGGCCAATTGTAAACCGATGAGATTGTTTCCCAAGAACTTGAACAAACAAAATTTATTAACAAAGGAGAAAGCTGCTCTGTGAAGGTCCAAAAATCGGGATATACTGTAGTGTAATTACAGTATTTAGTTTGAATCAAGGACTTTGGTGGATAACTACCCAGTACAAAGACTTACGGGACAGCATTTAATAATTCGAAGTACTTGGTTGTAAAATATTTTGGTACAGGTGTGCCCATACCACTACACATACAAAATCTTTAATACTCGGAGAGGTGTACTCACCGGGTTTGACCGACAACCACTGCACAGGCCTGACGCGTCCGGC
>NW_009798272.1:93665-97418 GCF_000520075.1 Aphanomyces astaci | reverse complement strand
CACTTTTGAATTTGGCGCCACGAATGAAGTTAACCACCGCACATGCCAAGAGCTGTCCAGCAGCGACAAAGTGAGGGTCATCCAACGTTTACAGCTCTTCCATAAGACGGACAAGCTCGCCCGTGGAGCTTTCAAGCACGTTGCAGAGCAGATCAGCCTCGACCCTCGCACACTGTCGCCAACACTTGGCGATTGTTTTCCGCCGGCGGCGCAATGAAATCCAACAAGCCAGGCAATATTGGACCCAAGCCTACGTACACTCCAGCCCCAATTAAGCAGCTCGTCGGAGCAACCCCAGTCGAACAGCGATCGACCTACCGCGATATGGCCGCAGCCACTGGACTAACCCTTGGAACCTTGAGCCGTCATTTGAAGAAGGGCACTCTTCAACGTCGATCGTCGCGTATCAAGCCGCTGCTTACGGAGGCCAACAAGACAGAACGCCTTGCATTTTGCCCGAAAGCGTTGAATTCGACAGTCTATAGGGCGTGGTGCACTTAGATGAGAAATGGTTCAACGCAGACAAAGATCGTCGGAAGTTCTACCTCCTCCCTGGCGAGACGCCACCCTGGTGCCGTGTATTGATCTCGAGGAAGCAAATTATTCTGGACTGACTAGTATTCCCCGGGCCAACGGGGAACCTACCCCTAACTAAACTAACCAATGAAAACTAACTGGACTGTCTGACACGTACTATACATAGACTGTCCGTCACCTGTCGTCCTTTGATCGCACCAGTCTATCCCAAGCGTCCGGAGCCGTTGCCGCCGCCCACGGTGTCACCCCTAAGGATGTCCAGTGGTGAATGTTTGCGACTAGGAACCATGGGAAGTTCGTGAAGGTACGCAATGCTCCCCCAAACCGAGCTCCTGCAGTCGCATCATGAGTATGGATTGCGTTGCTCCGGCCGGCACAACACCTAGGCGCGAGGAACTACAGAGATGCGAGAGCCTCGAGCAGAGCTCGGCATTGCCCTTCGGTTTGGAGTGCGTCGACGAATTGTTTCACAAGGAGCGGTACTTCGCCGTACATCACAAGGAATTGCTCCCAGCTGGATTTGATGGTTTCATGATCTTTCCACTGTACTATGAGCTCACATCGGTTAGTCCCGGGGTTGAGTCTGGCAGCTTGAATCGCGCCGACGGTCAGCACAGCGCTCTGGTTGCTGACGTATCAAGGATTTCCTACGTGAGGTCGAGGTACCGGTCTGAATGATGAGCTTCCCGTTCGTTTCCGTTGATAACATGTTCAATCACGCACGAGTACGGCAGGCATTCCTTGACTTGGAAGGGGCCAATCGACGTGACGGATAGCTTCGGGTAGTACGAGTTTTCATCAACCCTTGACCACAGTACGTAGTCGCCTTCCATAACTTCAAACGCTGTCGAGTTGGTCTTGTTGAGGATCTGTCGGTTCTGTGCACGCTAGAGGTCTAGGATCTTGGAGTGAATCTCTCCAAGGCTGCGTCGTAGGACACTCATCGCGGCTCTGATTTTGGGTCGTTCCCAGTTGACTTCCGTCAATCCATCCACGATCAACTTCCTGTTGACGCTTCCGGTGATGACGTTGAGGGGCGTAGTCGGATCTAATCCAGTGTAAGCGACCATGTGAGACGTACCACCCAGAGATTCGGTTGACGTTTGGTTCAAGTTCGCTTGCACTACGGGCATAGATAGTCCCACTCGGTCTCGGCTAGCCGAGTTTCGGCCAACATGACTCACATCACTGCCAGCATATCGCGATTCACTCGCTCAGCCGTTCCGTTTCTCCACGGACAGTAGGCCAGGACAATGTTGTGCTGGACTTTGAGGCGTGCGCTAGCGCCTTCATGATTTTGTTATTGAAGGCTGTCGCCGTCGGAGATCCACACATTTGGTACTCCGAACATGGCCGACCAGTCCATAATTGCGTCCACCGCAACTTGACTAGTTGGACTGTCGCATGCAATGAGCCGTACGAAGTGCGTAAGGTCGTCTTTCAAGACCAACACATACTTGGAACCTTGCCAGGTTTCACCCATAATAGATAGTCGAAGTGCAGTCCTTGGTTGCGCCGTGTTGCTGACCACGTATTCCCTCCCTCCCATGAGGTCTTTGGATAATCTTCGCACCCCGAATATGCGGGCACAACAGGCATGACCTGAGGAATGCAGCGAGCTTCTCGTCGAGATGCGAGATGGTAAACAGTTGTCGGATGTGGCTGGCCATGCATTGGTGTCCGCGATGTCCCATCGATCCACAATGGGCTATGATGACCAGCCTTGTGAGCAGGTCGTGGGCATCGTCAGGTATCCAGATGCGTTCACGCAGGTAGAGGACACCGTTTTCTTGCATGACAGCGGTTGATGGTGCCTCCACAGCCTTCTGGGCTTGAATGATTGACTCCATGTCAGGCCAAATAAAATCCGTGTCGTCCAGCGAGCGGATCTTCGCCTTCGGCGGCTTGTAAACCATTCTTGGCTTGTGGCGCTTCTTGCGCTTCGTTCATTGTTTTAACTGATGTACGTGGTTTTGACGCTTCTGGCGTGTCCAAACGATGGTGTCAAAGATCGGGAACATCTCAGAGTGTAGGCGGAGCACATGTGTCTTCAGTGGCGCGGGTTGTTCCCAGCAGCTGAATAGATCGGCCCACAGATTGTTCATGCCGTCGATCTGCTCGATCACGTAGCGGTATTGGCCGATGAGGTCGGCCCAACGCAGTAGCTTTTCCCGTGTGTGTGCCTTGACTTCCTTGTCGTGGGAAAACAAACAAACGTGAATGAGGTTCTTGTGGTCGCAGTACATGCGGAATCCCAAGGGCCTCAGCAGCAGGTACTTCAACGAGTCGCATGCACGAGCGATAGGACAGCCTTCCTTTGCGATGACGCTCCAGTTCCTCGGGATCTTGTCGAACATGCCTGACTGGCTCACTAGCATTTCATGCTGTTGCTCGTGGATAGGCTTCGCTTCGTCGAACGCTTCGACTTGTGTCACCTTGATGGACCACCCTTCCTGGGACGCGTCCGTGAACGGACACATGGTCGCGCGTTCGTCCGGGTGGTGCAGTTGCACTGCGGCCACCATAAGTTCCTTGACTTTGTCCCAGCTTGCACGTTCATCGCGGCTGAGTTCGATTTCAATCGATGCAGCGGTACGCTTCTGGCGCCGCTTGCCAGCTAATGCATCCGTGAGCTTCTTCTGTAACGGGTCCACGGCTTGGGCAAAGTCGATAAGGGAATCACGGATCCAGTTGACTGCGCAGATGATCTGTTGCAGTTGGCCAGCCGTTGTGGGGTACGGGATCTTGCAGAGTGACGAAAGTCGCTCGGGGTCTTGTCGTACACCGTGTCCGTCTATGATCCGGCATAACCACTTGATTTCCTTGCAGAGGAGGGTGCTCTTCCGAGGGTTCAGACGTAGTCGGTGTCGTACACAGATGGCAAAGAGTTCTTCCAGAACTGCCAAGTACTCTTCCAGAGTGTTGGTCCAGACTAAAATGTAATCGATCACAACAGCTCTTGTAGAGTAAGGTCCTCAAAAACTCGGTCATGGTGCTTTCGAAAAACAGGGCACTGTCGAAGAAGCCTTGCACGACGCGTGTCGGCCTCATCACGCGGAACACCAGCATGAAGGAAAGGACCTCGCGGGAAGCGGGTCCAAGCAGCAACTGCCAGAAGCCCTTGGTAAGGTGGAACACCCCAAGGTATGACAGGTTCCAACAACATGAACTGGAAGAGCATAGCACCGGCCATTGGAATGGTCATGCTGTTCACCA